>NC_135553.1:26539448-26806948 GCF_964340395.1 Glandiceps talaboti
TGAGGTGTCATATCGCATCGGTGAAAAGGGTGCAGTTAAAGTACTATATGTTGAAGACAAGGACGACACTTTGAATAGCTTGGACCAGTCAATAACAGAAGTGAAGAGTACCTTCAACCCAGAAGCTGACTCCTTCAGACCAATTGATGCGCTGTCATCATCCCTGAGCAGTATGAGTCTCTCGCCAACCTCTCCTGTCCCACCTGGATTCAAATCACCTTCACCTACTACCAGCATGTTTGGAAAAGTTAGTCCAAACGTTGACAAGACCCATCCTGTCACCTTTGACGCAGCCACCTTTGCGCAAACCAAGTTTGGTTCTACTAAGATGAAAACTGCCTCTAAGAAGATCAACCTGCAGCGACTGTCACCAACAGAATTTACAAACTACATGAAACAGCGTTCAGCATTAAATGGTATGTATGCTCAGAGACCGCGATCTCTGTCCCCAAATGCTAAAGAGTTTGTGTATCCTCAGCCAAAATTGGATAACGTTGGTGTTTGGGGTGGAGATGGGCTCTCTCTGCAGCCAACCAACTTAGGTTATGACATTCTGCCAAATGCTAACAACAACAATGATGCTGCCAAAGCATTATTTGAAGGCTTAAATTTCAACGTGCCATACACTGGCCAATACAATAACCAACAGTCTTTGGTTGTAGCAAACTGACTTGATAGAAATTTACAAGAGAGTACTTAATTACATATGTGATATGGAAGACTGAATTGACGACTCAGTTCACAATGCATGACAGGTGAGCACAAAGTTCACTGTGGATTGAAGATAAGATTACATTGACATGTACAAGAACAGTTGCAAAAGATGTTTTTTGGAGTTTTGATAATCATTCTGATACTGCCCAAGGGTACTATTCAATTGATTTATATTCTTTAACAGTAAACCTTTTGCGGGTATAAGTTTCCTATTTTCCAAGATGAGATATTTAATGAATTTCTTGTTAGCTTTAATACAGTACAAATTTTATCTTTGAGAGTATATATTGGTATTCTTTCTGTACTTGGGTATTAAAAAAGCATTTTATCTTTTCTACTCAACAGTGGCAATTCTATACTAAGAATAGATTGCTGTGCAAGCTTTTACTTTTGTAAGAAAAATGCAAAAAAAAATATATATCTATATTATTAAGCCTAGACCTGTGGACATCCATCCTAGTGATATTTCCCAGAGAATATTAAAAAAAAACAACAGATATCTTGTATTTTGTGTGATACTTCCAGAGTTTGCCATCATTCATCAAGATTTGACAGATATATACATAATCTGAAATATTTAATTTTTTTCTACAGATTGTGCAATAAAAAGTAACATTGACGAAAATACTATTTTAAGTTTTCCCAGTTTAGGTGGTGCATTGGTAATGTTTATATTGTTCCATATTTTTAAGTTTGTATTAAAAAAAAATTTCAAAAAATGTCTCTGTTGCCTCTCTTGTTATTTCATAAAATTCAAAAAGGGAGATCAGTATAAACAAATCATTTTTGTGATGCTAAAAAAATGTATAAATATGGCATTTATTGACCAACACATATAGATTTGTTCATTTCTATTTAAACTCCCTTTGTGGGTTTTCTGTTAAGTGTGATTGGTGTGATTCCCTATAGTATAGATTACAAAATAGAGTTTAATAATTCAGTTGGAAGATTGTGTAAGCCACTACACTATGAAGTAGAACACCGGTGAAGCGTATCTAGAACTGTCTAGCAGGGAACTGTAAATGACTTGCATCACCTACAGTTACAAAATACTTTATAGACAGACAAGAGCCTGAAGGCATCTTACAAATCTTAATTTCCCCTGTGAATGAACTTAATGTTGTAAATTAGTTACAGCTAATTCAAAAGATAGGGTGTCTGAATAGACTTTATTAAATCTGATTGAAAAGATCACAAGTCAAGCCTGACATTTTGACACAATTATTGATTGTACTGTCAAAAAAAAAGGCAACAGAAATTGGATGTCAGCCATATTGTCTGTTTTCAAGTTGACATTATGAACTAACCAAGATTTGTGACAGTTGTAGTACACCACAAGATGTAGTGTAATTTAAGTGGAATGTCACATGTAAAGCTTTAATTGATATCCATGTACTTGACATATTTTGGACTGATTAACATAGGAACAGTAAAGTGTAGTGGCTACTGCTGGGAGGTGAAGCAAGGCATGCCTTCATCAACTGGAATAAGTGTATCTGTGATGTCAGAGACGTAAACATGTCATGCAACTCAATGAGTTACTGACGTCAACGTAGCTAGTTAAGCCATACTATTATTGGAACACTTCAATTCAATCGCCATAGATATGATTAAGTATTGTGAAATGATGCCATTCAATGCAATAGTTCTTTCAGTCCAGTTAAATTGAACCTGCAGATGCTATTACAATACAACTTACCAAGAAAAGCAATACAACAAAGCCAATAATGAACAATATTAGAATTTCTATTTGACCCCAGAGGCGTGTTTGTGACATGCATATAAATTTTGTCATGTATTATATTGAACTTGACTAATTGGAATTGTGTCGTACCAAATCCCAATACACTAGTTCTGTTTGTGTTTTCATATATGCACTGTGCTGTAACGCTGTAGCACATTTTCCATATTGATCTGTCGTGTACATTTACACCAGATATTCTGTGATGATTATGAAGGTGGGGGAGTTGTTATAATGTGAGGTGTTTGTTTACATAATATTGTAATATGTGTATGCCTGTGTATATGTATGTGTTTGTGTGCTTTATCTAGTATTGTAGTGTGTGTGTGTGTGTGTGTGTGTGTGTGTGATAGCGTTTAGTATTTGCCATCATGGTATATTTCAGTACAGTTTAAATAATTCAATTCTAGTATTTCTACCATTAAGTCTGCTCAGAATCGCAGCCATATTTACATATATTAATCAGATGAAAGTAATGATAACTTATACAATCAATGAGAATCTCTGTTTCATTAAACATGTAAGACAAGGTCTTATTCTAAATCATTTCAACTTGACTTTGTAAGGCCTTCATCTAATATAAGAATTTCCGTTTCATTTCCTCAGTACAAGATAAACATTGCACTGTGACCTTACAAATATCTACATCACCTGAAAATTAAATTTCAAATTTCAATAATCTACAGTCTGTACTTGTACATAGCAATCTAAATAGAGATATGGGCTCATGTCTTCCCAATAGAACTGATGTCTCAAATATTTTAGTATTTCAATTTGAATTTACATATTAGTTTGCTAAATGAAAATACATGTAAAAGATAAGTGAAACCCAATAGGTAATGCAGGGTGATTCAGTGTATTTCCTGCTGCTGGTACCTAGTAAAACATCACTAAATATTCTTACTTGATGTTTACATTCTACCAGATCTGAGCACTTGATGAGATTAATAACACTTTATTAACTAAATACTTGTAAAAATCCAACCATTTGATTATTTATTTTGGATTTTTAGGAATGTTTTTCCTACAAAATGTATGTGATGGCTTTGCTATCGTAGCTTCAAGAAAAGTTGGAATATTTTTAAAACTCCACTTTCTCTCGGAGTCCATTCCATCATTGAGTACTGAGAAAAACTAATTTGCCACCTCAATGTAAAGTAAAAGTGGACCTAACTGTAACACACACACTTGGCACAATGTTTGGGACATGACCTTTTCTCTTCTCCCCATTTGGTTTATTTACTGCAAGGTGACCCTGAATCTTACATATGCTGAGATTGTGCAATCTGCCTGCACTGAGTGTAGACATGTAGATTCTTGCTCAGCTGATGACATTGGCTATGTGCCCAGGCCATTGGATGGACAGAGCGCTAGAGCTCTAAAGTCTAGGGAAGTCAATACATATTATAATACAATAAGAAACACAGTACTGGTAGGCCAAACCATTATTTTAGTTACCATTGTAATTCTTGCCCTATCACAATCCATTTATCTGATGACATATCTATTTTGAAGGGCTAAACTGATGAGAGCTTTGAAACAAACAAGTATAAATCTGTCAGGAACATAGTACACATCAATTCATTGTCATAATAAGTAGATTTGGACAAGAGCACAAAAATGCATATCATTGCAGATAGCCAGTTTTTCAGAAGTGGTAAAAAAACAAGTCCAGCTGTGTCACTCTGACATATTGAAGGGCTTTGGTGGGCAAAGTTTGGTTGATAGTGTGTTTATGTATGGAAAAAGCCATTGTACAACTTAAATTATTCATGTAGACTTGTCATGTCTGATTATTCACTTGTAGGACTGAAAAACACAAGCTTTAAAATGCGTCACTGTGACCTGAAAACTATACGAAACCTCTACTGGCAATAAAAGTACATGTCTGTGCATACATATGGGAAAATCCCTGAGGGTTAATAGCATAAAGATTGGAGATTGACAGCACAGTCAAAGTCAATATTTCATAGTACACATAGAATCATGTAGTTAGGGCTTTTTGAATGGTATTGAAATTGTTATGGTATGAGTGTTATTAAATACACAAGCTGTTGAGGTGGTATTGGCTGAGAGTGTTATATCAAGTGTTAAGATTACATTGTATGATGTTAGAGTCTATGTTGTGATTTGTGGTAGTGTTGACCTACTATTTGTGTATTCTACTAACAAATAACACTTCATGTTTAGTTTAACTATACAGCCATTCCTACTAATATGTTTCATAATTCACTGAAAATAATAACTATTTTACCTTCAACAATATACTGAGTAATTTCTAGACATGGAAATATAGCAATTCTCTTTTCAAATTGCTATGATGTACTCTGATCTCATGTAACCTAAATCAGTTTACTCATTCCCAGTTTTGAACAGAATATTAATAATGTGCCATAAAAACATATTGGAAATTTGTTTTCACTGTAGTTGTTTCAAACACAAAACATGCAGTGCTGGGTTGTGATAAAATACTTCAGCGCTGGTGGTTGACGTGGAAAGATCTCAAAAACAAATTTACCTTGTCTGGCTGAGAATACAAACATCTGTTTGTACTTCAGCACCATTTGAGTTTCTGCTTAGATGTTCAAATTTTATCTGTCAGGGGAAAATTAGAGTGGTTTGTCATTAAATGATGAAGAATATATGAAGAGATAATGCTACTTCAGCATCCTATTGCTGTGGGAATATTTTCACCCTGTCATATGTAGCTTGATAGTGGGTTATTTTGAAGACTGACATTCAGAGCTGTGCATACAAACTAGTCGTGACGTGTCAGGTATAGCCGTCTTCTATCTGATAAGATGTACATGAAGGTAATTTGCCTCTAGGCCCAGTGAGTCGCATTGCCCAACTGAAAACGGACAAACAGATACACTTTATTGTAGCCTTTCAGTATGTTATTTAGTAATCCACACAAACATGACAAACCACATCATTTCAGTCAAAAAAGAAACATATGCCCCCCAAAATTGACGTTAACTACTTTGCCAAAATGCATATTTTTTGGAATGTATATTTTTATTGTATTTGTAAGCCTTTTGGTAAAAATAGAGAAAAAGGCCAGAAATGTTAACATCAACTACTTTGCTAAAATGTAGATATTTTCAGTGATTACGTGTATGGTGTGGTAGTATTTCTTCAACGTGTGCGCAATTGTACAGCTGATAGTATTATCAAGTTTACATCAAGTAATTACATTGTGTCACATGACAGCCACTTCAATATCTGTTTATTGTGGGTCACACCTGAATGTGTCGACAGTGATGTTTGTGCCACAAGGTAAAAAGAAAACCCCCCAAAATATGAAGGTTTTTATATTTCCTGTGTATATCTACTTGAGGTTTTCAAGTTACCAAAATCAATCACTGGTCAGGACTTCAAGCTCAAGTATTTTGAAGTAACAGACTGCAATTATAAAGGAATTCTACGTGGAAATTGTACATCTTGTCTTCAGTATTTAGACTTTATACTTGGGGTAGTATTTAAACTTATAAGTTCACATAGGAAATACAGAACACTAGCTTGAATGTTATAAGTTAACCTTAGGCTCATAAATTCAATCACCGACCATGACTTCAAGCTGGGCATTTGAAGTAACAGACTGCAATGTAAAGAAAAAACTACTCTGACGTTGATGTGGATGTCACTGTAAGCGCCATGCTTATTCTTCACTATGATGGTTCAACGTCTAACTATCTGGTGAAATAGCATTCTGACATTTACAAATTACCTTTGAAGAAATATCATTACCCTGCAGATTCCACTTGCTTTAGGAGACCATAGTAGCTTATAGATTGGCCAGTGTTTGAATATTTTGTTGTATTTGAAGTAAATTTTGTTGCTATACTATTTTCTCAAATGAAAGAGGTCTGCTTTTGAATACATAGGTCTGCCAGGTTGTCTGATCACCATATTTGATAAAATATGTAATGGTACAAACATTGCATGGTTTGTATTTATATTGTGTATATCAATATCAGTACAATATTTCCCTAATGGGCTATATTAATATTAATATTCTAATTATTCTAATTGTTATCTTACTAATCTAAATAATTCAATAATGACAGTTTATTGAAGTATACTTGGAATGGGAGAGAGTACTACAGTCAATGATGCAAATCAGATTTACTAGGGGGTTTTATGCTATTCCTAGCCTAACCATAACTCCCTAGCTTGAATATAATATGTATCTATATTGTACATACAGAAATCAATCTGCTGTGTTTGTAGCCTTTATTTTATTTCAATCATGGAGATTTGAAAATTACTACATTTTGCAAAATGACAATTCGACTTCTGGATTTTCCTCAAAGATTTTTTTAATCATGTTGAAATGAAATGGATCTTTTGTGATCACTAATTTTCACATAGAGATTTCAGACTGATATATATATATATATAGGGTAGGTGTACATGAATATTCAACTTTTTATGCATAGTACACTAGTACAATGAATAATCATTTTTCTTCACTCAATCACTCCTGAAACATGCAATTAGAAGTCTTCACATTTGAAATGACAGTGATTAAGTATTATTGCAGTCAGAGAGAGTAAATCACATTCAAACTGCATACATCATCAAATACAAATCACAAGTGTATATCTACTGCTTCATTGCATGTCATTCTACTGGGTAACACACAATGATGTAGAAATGGTCAAAATCTGTAGAGTACATTAAATTACCAGTGTATAATATGTGAAGATGTTCACAGCTGTATACTGAGCAGAGGAAAGAAACGCCCACCTCTGTTCACAAGTGGGTGTCTAGTCCTTGGGTTGTGATCAACATAGCTGTCAATGTAATGTATTTCACTGCCAACTCACTCATGACAAATCAGCCAAGCATACAATTGCTGTTGGTGTTTCATAAAAAAGAAAACCTCACTAGCACAAATTACAGTCGCTGTATGATGCATGTTATTTAGTGGTCACTTCAAATTCAGTCCACGCTACAATGTCATTAGTTAAGTTTTCTGCACATCAGGAGGTTGCTAAAAAAACTGATGGAATTTTCAGTTTCATTCTTACATTTTATATAAATGTTACTTTGGAAGGTTATGTATTTCTCGGAGCTTTAAATCAATATTTTTTATCTGTGAAGTGCTAAATCATGTTATTGTATTTGTTATTTATCATGCATTGGATTTAGTCATTTCATATCTATTTTTGTATTCATCTTTGTACGCTAAAATGTTAAATATAGTTGGGTATTGTTTTTTGTTGCCATGGTAATGCTTGGTGGAAAAGTCTATTCCCAACAAATTATGTACTTTACAGAATAATGCAGTTTTGAAATCCAGACATGATGTAATGCAATTATTAACATTACCATGGTAACAGTTTCAGGCCGAGTTTAATACAAAAATATGTTTATAATAATATTGGTAACAGCTGTTTCTAAGATTTGAACATACTGAATAGGTATAAAATCAGCTGATAACAATGTTGGATAAAATATCAAAACACCAAATTCTTCAAAGAAAAACAAGGTCAAAGTACGATACCCAGTCTAGCTGATGACACTTTTAAGAATTATAAACAGAGTGAAATGGTCAAATGTCGATTTTGATTTGCATGAATTACTGTGTAACCACAGGGAAAAGGATGAGTAATCAATTTTGTTCTCAAAATTTTCGGGATTTCTAATATTATTTTCTGTATATTTCAAATAAAGTTTTAAATATTGGTTCCTTGCACTGTTGTTTAGAAAATAGGGGGGGGGGGGGTGAGAGGAAACAATAATTAAAATCTTATTTGAAATGTAGAGAAAATAATATTAGAAATCCTAAAAATCCTGAGAACAAAATTGATTATTTGTCACTTTATCCTATGGTGTAAACCATACATCAGATACACAACCCATACACAGAAACATAGATACACAATCCATACATAGCTACATAGATACACAGCCCATACACAGCTACATCAGCTACACAGCCCATACACAGCTACATCAGCTACATAGCTACACAGCTACATAGATACACAGCCCATACACAGCTACATAGCTACACAGCTACATAGATACACAACCCATACACAGAAACATAGATACACAATCCATACACAGGTACATCAGCTACATAGCTACACAGCTACATAGATACACAACCCATACACAGAAACATAGATACACAATCCATACACAGGTACATCAGCTACATAGCTACACAGCTACATAGATACACAATCCATACACAGCTACATCAGCTACATAGATACACAGCTACATAGATACACAACCCATACACAGCTACACAGCCCATACACAGCTACACAGCTACACAACCCATACACAACCCAATCACAGCTACATCAGCTACATAGATACACAGCTACATAGATACATAGTTGATACATCAGCTTAATAATAGATATAATAGTAAAAAAAACACGATTTCAGAGAATTCTAACATCAACATTAATTAGTAATCAATTTAAACTGAGGCGATAAGATTAAATAGTTTGTCATTACTTATAATGAGACCTAAATTGGTAAATTGCTTTTTATCCCCATTCTATGTCGATATGAACATTTTCTACTCAGCTTTATAGCTGCCATATTACTTAATGTGGTTTATCAACATACAGATATTTAAAAATCTTATTAAAACCATTGATGTTGCAAATTGTCAATATTTTTTGTTCATTTTTATCCCTTGAAAATATGCGCCAAACCAGTTACTACTAGTTGTTGGTGGTCCTACAGATAGTTGGTGGTACTCCTAGTTGTCAGTGGTACTACTAGTTGGTGGTAGTACTAGTTGGTGGTACTCCTAGTTGTCAGTGGTACTACTAGTTGGTGGTAGTACTAGTTGGTGGTACTACTAGTTGTCAGTGGTACTACTAGTTGTCAGTGGTACTACTAGTTGGTGGTACTCCTAGTTGTCAGTGGTACTACTAGTTGGTGGTACTCCTAGTTGTCAGTGGTACTACTAGTTGTCAGTGGTACTACTAGTTGTCAGTGGTACTACTAGTTGTCAGTGGTACTACTAGTTGGTGGTAGTACTAGTTGTCAGTGGTACTACTAGTTGTCAGTGGTACTACTAGTTGTCAGTGGTACTACTAGTTGTCAGTGGTACTACTAGTTGGTGGTACTCCTAGTTGTCAGTGGTACTACTAGTTGTCAGTGGTACTACTAGTTGGTGGTACTACTAGTTGTCAGTGGTACTACTAGTTGTCAGTGGTACTACTAGTTGTCAGTGGTACTACTAGTTGGTGGTACTCCTAGTTGTCAGTGGTACTACTAGTTGTCAGTGGTACTACTAGTTGGTGGTACTACTAGTTGTCAGTGGTACTACTAGTTGGTGGTACTACTAGTTGTCAGTGGTACTACTAGTTGTCAGTGGTACTCCTAGTTGTCAGTGGTACTACTAGTTGTCAGTGGTACTACTAGTTGGTGGTACTCCTAGTTGTCAGTGGTACTACTAGTTGTCAGTGGTACTACTAGTTGTCAGTGGTACTACTAGTTGGTGGTACTCCTAGTTGTCAGTGGTACTACTAGTTGGTGGTAGTACTAGTTGTCAGTGGTACTACTAGTTGTCAGTGGTACTACTAGTTGGTGGTACTACTAGTTGTCAGTGGTACTACTAGTTGGTGGTACTCCTAGTTGTCAGTGGTACTACTAGTTGGTGGTACTACTAGTTGGTGGTACTACTAGTTGTCAGTGGTACTACTAGTTGGTGGTACTCCTAGTTGTCAGTGGTACTACTAGTTGGTGGTAGTACTAGTTGTCAGTGGTACTCCTAGTTGTCAGTGGTACTCCTAGTTGGTGGTACTACTAGTTGTCAGTGGTACTACTAGTTGGTGGTACTACTAGTTGTCAGTGGTACTACTAGTTGGTGGTACTCCTAGTTGTCAGTGGTACTACTAGTTGGTGGTAGTACTAGTTGTCAGTGGTACTCCTAGTTGTCAGTGGTACTCCTAGTTGGTGGTACTACTAGTTGTCAGTGGTACTACTAGTTGGTGGTAGTACTAGTTGTCAGTGGTACTACTAGTTGGTGGTACTCCTAGTTGTCAGTGGTACTACTAGTTGGTGGTACTCCTAGTTGTCAGTGGTACTCCTAGTTGTCAGTGGTACTCCTAGTTGGTGGTACTACTAGTTGTCAGTGGTACTACTAGTTGGTGGTAGTACTAGTTGTCAGTGGTACTACTAGTTGGTGGTAGTACTAGTTGTCAGTGGTACTACTAGTTGGTGGTACTACTAGTTGTCAGTGGTACTACTAGTTGGTGGTACTACTAGTTGTCAGTGGTACTACTAGTTGGTGGTAGTACTAGTTGTCAGTGGTACTACTAGTTGGTGGTAGTACTAGTTGTCAGTGGTACTACTAGTTGGTGGTACTACTAGTTGTCAGTGGTACTACTAGTTGGTGGTACTCCTAGTTGTCAGTGGTAGTACTAGTTGTTGGTGGTACTACTAGCCATCAGTGGTACTACTATTTGTTGTTGGTACTACCAGTTGGTGGTACTACTAGTTGGTGGCACTAGTTATTGGTGGTACTACTAGGTGTTGGTGGTACTACTAGTTATTGGTGGTACTATTAGGTGTTGGTGGTACTACTAGTCATCGGTGGTACTACTAGTCATTGGTGGTACTACTAGGTGTTGGTGGTACTACTAGTTATTGGTGGTACTACTAGTCATTGGTGGTACTACTAGTCATTGGTGGTACTACTAGTCATTGGTGGTACTACTAGTCATTGGTGGTACTACTAGGTGTTGGTGGTACTACTAGTCATCGGTGGTACTACTAGTCATCGGTGGTACTACTAGTCATCGGTGGTACTACTAGTCATTGGTGGTACTACTAGTCATTGGTGGTACTACTAGTCATCGGTGGTACTACTAGTCATCGGTGGTACTACTAGTCATTGGTGGTACTACTAGTCATTGGTGGTACTACTAGGTGTTGGTGGTACTACTAGTCATCGGTGGTACTACTAGTCATTGGTGGTACTACTAGTCATTGGTGGTACTACTAGTCATCGGTGGTACTACTAGTCATTGGTGGTACTACTAGTCATCGGTGGTACTACTAGTCATTGGTGGTACTACTAGTCATTGGTGGTACTACTAGTCATTGGTGGTACTACTAGTCATCGGTGGTACTACTAGTCATTGGTGGTACTACTATTTATCGGTGGTACTACTAGTCATCGGTGGTACTACTAGTCATCGGTGGTACTACTAGTCATCGGTGGTACTACTAGTCATCGGTGGTACTACTAGTCATCGGTGGTACTACTAGTCATCGGTGGTACTACTAGTCATCGGTGGTACTACTAGTCATCGGTGGTACTACTAGTCATCGGTGGTACTACTAGTCATCGGTGGTACTACTAGTCATCGGTGGTACTACTAGTCATCGGTGGTACTACTAGTCATTGGTGGTACTACTAGTCATTGGTGGTACTACTAGTCATCGGTGGTACTACTAGTCATCGGTGGTACTACTAGTCATCGGTGGTACTACTAGTCATTGGTGGTACTACTAGTCATTGGTGGTACTACTAGTCATTGGTGGTACTACTAATGGTACCTTTTACATCCTTGTCAAACATTCTAAAAAAAAAAAATCGACCTACCTACCCAATGTGATGGATTAGGTTGCCTGTTGAACAGCTTTTTTATTTTTTCTGGCCTTACAAACATCTTACATGTTTATTAATATTTTATAATTTATTGAGTAACCAACAAGGACTTGGCATATGTTGTAACATGTCAATTTTTCAAGTAGGAAGCTATGATAAAATTGTTTTATAAATTAAAATCCAAAATAAATAACCAATCCTGATGAGTGTGGCCACTTTAAAGTGTTCTATAAATTATGAAAACAACATTATCTTTGATGAGGATATTTTGAATCACTGTAGAATGAAAATAGAATTAATTGGTTCACTTTGTAACTTTTACACAGGCACATTCACCATGTACATTTTCAATTTATAGCACTCTGAAAACATTTGACCTGCAATTTGTGACCTTATTCATCAACTGTTGTCAAACGTGACAGCTTACAACAATGAATTCACAAGTTTGTTTTCTGTCATGCTGTGTAAACGTCAACTAACTGCTTTCTAATAACCTTTAGACAACAAATTGTTCATATATGCTACATGGCTATGTATTGACAGGCAGTTCTCTCTATTTTTGCATGCTGGAAGTGCTGTAATTCAATCCATCACCTATTAAAATTCATAAACCTACAAAATTATGTTAAATAGTTTTTAAAAAATCCACTCATTCTAAAGAAATCCCAATATATTCAACAATGTTGAATTTCGCTAAGAGAATGCAGGGCCTTTGTGACAAGTGGAGATATTTTATCATTTCAACAAAGAGAAATTCAAACTCTCTCTGCATAAAACTAAACTTGAATGATACAATGTGAAAGCTTACTATTGTAAAGTAAATTGACCATGGCAGACACTGTTTGATGTTTATTTGTAGCAGCATTGAAAATTTGAACACTTAATATAGGCAGCTATATGTAAACGGTGTGACTGAATGGTTTTGTTCCAAATTGGTCAAACTTCCCTAAAATTGATAGTATTTCAAATGTTGTGCTGGATTGTATATGCAAATAAAAACATAGATAACTTTTTTTCTCTCACTGTACAGCGTCAATCACGTAAACTGATGTTGAAGGTTATACACATTATTTGAATTTCACACACAATCAATTTTCATGTTATTGCAGTGTTGCACAATATTTCATATTTACCACTGTTTACACAACCATTCTGTTTGCTTTATACTAGATATCATACTCTCATAGAAAGTAGAATTCTGAGTACAGTAGAACCCATAAAGTAACATCCTCAGACGTAGAGTTGACGTCACTTGTTTGTCCATCAAATCTGACACCCACAACATACACTCCACTGGCTGTTATGAGAACAAGAAATACTTGTGCAGTCCTTGCGGCTCTAGCATACTCCTCACTTGTGTGATTCAAAATCATCAAAACATATGTTGAATGCATCCCTGCATCACTACAAGTACCATCACCCGTGTACATCAACACACATTTCTATAGATTCTTGATATCATATCACTATATTATTTGCAGGCTCCATACTTACACCTTGGAGCATATTGACGCTTTCAATGTAATTTTGCTAATGATAAACCATAAATTTATGATATTATGATGAAAAATATGTAACTGTCTTTTAATACATCATGTAGCTGGAATGTGCACTTTTCACAACACGACATGAGTACAAAGCACACATTCAAAACAATGAGTTAAGCACTGAAATAATGCACTTTTTCTATGTGCTACACTCATTTATAGCATTCATATCAAGTATAAAAAATTATACTGTTTCAAGTTGTTTATTTACAAGCCCAGCATGTAGCCTTTCTAATATGGTCAATTAGCAAATGAAACAGTATACTTTTACACTTGATATGGATGCTATAAATGATTGTGGTACATATAGAAAATGCTTTACTTTGGTGTTATGGGTTGTATTTCCATACACATTGTTTTTTGTAAACGTTACATTTTTTTGACCAGGATGTGGATTGGGAAATGCAGATTATTTCTTTCATTTCAGTATAAAAAAAGTTACAATGTGCCAAAAAGCAAAAGTCAAGAGTTTGTGCACTCTGAAATTTTATCAAATATTTATAATAATGATCATTTTATAGACTCAGTAATTTTGATATGAAGATAGATTTATAAGATTTCAGTCTAAAATATTTATGATGTCCCAAAAAAGTTACCAAAAATTAAGAATTTAAGCAGACTTGTCTTTTACAAAAACTCTCTATATATGATCATTTTATACAATATTTTGGTGATATTCAGTTTTTCAAATATTTTTCTAAGATTTTAGTTTAAAATAAAGTGGTGATGCACCAAAAAATTACCAAGAGTCAAGAATTTGTGCAGACTTTTTTTCAACATTTGACTACACAGTTTCATGTCATTCTTGATGTGTGCTTTCAGCCACGGTTTATAAATATTCATAGATTTATTGGAACACCTTTTTATCTTGGATTATCCTCATTGGAGACATCAAGTCCCCCTCAAGTATTTGCTAAGGTATAGTTTGAAGAGAATTGACTAGTGCCTTCAATAGTCACAAACAAGCAACAGGGAAAAGTACGAAAATGCTTAATGATTTCAAATAAAAACATATTGACGCATTTCCAAATTTGAATATAGCAAAATTAACTCATGCCTTTTCAGTGTGACTGTGTGGGCTCAGATTTGTATGAAACCAATAGAAAATTTAAGCTTATAATATCTCCATACTGTCTAATGATAAAAATTATGCAGAAATTTGCAGGTGAGAAAACTGATTTCAAATACAGAAACCTTTGACCAGATTTTAAACAAAAATGGAGCATATTCCAAATTATCGACAATCCCGTCATTAAAAAGTTCACAAACTAAACTGCATAGTACTGGAATGAAAGTAAAGAAAGTGAATCAATGCAGGGTACAGAATTTTCAAATTGTGCAAATATTATTTATTAATCAGTCCTTATTTTGACCATGTCATAGTTTTTTCTTTTGTGGTTCTGACACATTTCCACATACTTTATTGACGTGTATGCAAATTTACAAATCTCTTCATGCTAACACCATATGTTCACAAAATAACAAATCAGTTTAAACTCCTCCGGTGGATTTAGTTTCTCTATAGAAATAGCAAAAAAATTGAACACAGCAATGTTCCAGCTGTTTAAATCACTCACTATACCAACAATACTGACCTGTCCTGTATGTCGCTATATTTATTTTTCCAATTCCCACAGATTTTCAAAGTGTATTCAACCATATTGCTATCGTATTATTAATATCAATTTTATACACACGTTGGCAAGAATAAATTTAAATGTCCTTCATATCACAAGTTCAGACCAACTGTTTTTCTATCAAATGATTACTATAATATTAATATTAACAAGAAAAACACATTATTTTGCATCTTTAAAATTTGAATATAAAAATGAAACTAAAAGCTCAATCAAAATAAGTTTGCACTAACTTTACACCCTTTTAAGACCAAGCTTCATTTGTTTTTTATTTGAAACTGGTGGAAAATGTCATGTTTTTATAATGAGAATTCACAACACATACACTAGATTGAAAGAATGGCTTCAGTTTAGACCCATCAAAACAAAGCCTGCAACCCCCTTTATTTGAAATGGTATGTTCATTATACTTCCACTTATTGTCTTTGTAACATAATGTGTTTGTGAATGACAGAGGAAATACACACCTTCAAACTAAATTACCCACTACAAAATGATGAAATATTAAGGGTGGAAATCTTGTCAGGGTTGCCATGGCAATTAATCACTTGACATGCAAGCTGACAAAATGCACACAGTGTTGATACTTGATGTTACATAAAAGATACTGTTTACAATTTACAACAGCTTTGTTTAAAGTTTTCATCACTTATCTCCAAGGAAACAGGTACAATTTGACAGAAAAATGTTTTGATTCCAGTAGTTTTATAATGTCAGCACCAGTGAGACAACCCCTTTAAAATCCTGTTTTCAGGACATTTATTAATGTCAACATAATGGAGACAATCCTGTTTACCAAGAGGTTAGACAAAGGAGAATTATCCTTTGCAAGAAAATAAAGAAAATAAAAACATACCTTAAAGCACTTGAAATAATCCATAATACAGACTTTGAATGATTACTGATCCCCTCCCTCTTAAACCCCAACATTTGAATCCCATGATCTCAGATTACTGTTATCTTTTATACAGAGGAAATCTAGTGATTAGATAGGACCATATGGTAGCTCAGCCAGACAATTTGTTTTCCCAACCCAAATTATTATATAAATTCCAATCTGACATTGACTTTTAGAGACATGGTCTTTTTGTTATCATCGTTGTCATATGGTTATACAATACTTTCAATAACTTTTTAGTTGCTAAGTTGTTTTCATAAAACATGGGTCCTGGAGAGTCATTTCATAATTTCACATCACCTACAATTACTTGCGATTTCAGAGAAACATCAAGTTGATGTATTCAAGTTGCCATGAAAATGCTTCATGAATATTCAGTGTCCAACCATTGAATACATTATTTCTGCAGACTCCCATGATGCAATAGCCCATAGCAAACACATCCTATAAAGGCACAAGATCAACTTGATGCATCTCTGAAAATCATGAATTGACTCTCAAGAACCCATTTAATAAAGGTAGATGTAGTTTGGGGATGAAATTCCATTGAAAATCAAAGTTCTTCAATTTTCTCAAAACTTTAAGCTTGTTCCTGGATCTTGTTTTGACAATCTTTTATTTTCCCATAGAGTTAAAACAGTATTCGGCGGCCATGTTTGATTTTAAAATGAATACATTTTGATAACATTTTCAAACATGTATATGTTGACCACAGGTTTTTTTTCTTGATTTTAACTGAGAATGGGCTGAATGAATTAACAACAAAATTTTAACAGTTTATTTCTGAGGTGCATTCTATGCTAAAGCATGAAATAATCATTTTATAAAACATAAAAATGAAAATATATCTCAGAGAAGTGAATGGCTTTTTCTTATCCAGAGTATTCTCTTTCTGTTTCTGTTTACTTGGTAGTACTAATAAGTACTACACCAAGTTTGTGAGTGTATGTGTGTGGACATCACTAGTAATGGTGAAAAGAGTTAATGTGTTCTGATACTTGTTGTGAATATGTATGTGTGTGGACATCACTAGTAATGGTGAAAAGAGTTAATGTGTTCTGATACTTGTTGTGAATATGTATGTGTGTGGACATCACTAGTAATGGTGAAAAGAGTTAATGTGTTCTGATACTTGTTGTGAATATGTACGTGTGTGGACATCACTAGTAATGGTGAAAAGTGTTAATGTGTTCTGATACTTGTTCTTTGAATACTTCAGTAGATGTAGAGCAGACAATGTCATTTGTGAGATTATTTCAGTCATATTATGGTGTGGGGATAATAGGAGACTAGTATTCTATGATACTTCCTTAAAATGATTCCATATTCCTAAAAAATGATATGGTTTATAAACATCCCAAAGACAGTTTTTGAATCTGGTCTAAAATTACGGTCTAACTGTAACTTGAAAATAATTGTCCATTATTAGAAATAGTTCAATTATTCTAATTTTTAGCACAACTGAACTGAGGTTCAGTAGTGCTATAGGGATCGCCCGGCATCTGTCTGTCTGTGTGTGTGTGTGTGTCTGTGTGTGTGTGTGTGTGTGTGTGTGTGTGTGTGTGTGTGTGTGAGAGCAACTTAAAGTCAAAAACCGTTGAACCGATTGCCATGATATTTGTGGGTCCATTACCTTGGGTGTCTAGTTGGGAACTTGTTCAAATCAAAATGATCGCATCACAGGTGTGTGATTTGGGTAAAAAAAATGTGATTTTTGGTCAAAAAACTTAAACTCAGAAACTACTGGGCAGATTGGTGCGAAATTTGGTGGGAACATTCTTAAGGGGGTGTAAAGTAAGATTTGTTCATGACATGATGATTCCATCAGTAATATGCAAATTAGGGCTAAAAATGTGTCTTTTTGGTTAAAATTCTATAATTCCAAAACTACTGAGCAGATTGGGCTGAGATTTAATGTGAATGCATCTAGGGATGTATGGACGAAGAAATATTAAGCATACAATGATTCCATGAGTGATATGCAAATTAGGTGTAAAAATGTTCATTTTTGGTCAAAAACTTATATCCCCAAAAGTACTTGGTCACTGAGTCTGAAACTTGGTGAGATGTTTTGGAAAGTGTTATTCTGCAGATTTTCTTCAAAACATTTTGACAAAATTGGCCCTAGCGACCATGACCACGCTCTTAGCAACAACCAAATGGCAGTATATTTTGGTCAAATAACAACATCATCTGTTAGGCAAATGAGTAAACATTCAAAAATGTATACAAATACCCTAGCAACCATGACCACGCCCATAGCAACAGCCAAACGGTCATGTATTTCACAAAGATAACAACAGGGATTAATAGACAATTGAATAAACATTCAAAAACGTATGTAAATTTGCCTAGCAACAAGACCACGCCCATAGCAACAGCCAAATAATCACATATATTGCAAAGATAACAGGGATTAATAGACAATTGAATAAAATTTCAAAAAATGTATGTAAATATGCCTAGCAACAAGACCACGCCCATAGCAACAGCCAAATGATCACGTATATTGCAAAGATAATACCAGGAATTTATACACAAGTGAACAAAAACATACAAAAATGTATGCAAATATATCTAACAACATGACCACGCCCATAGCAACAACGAAATGATAGCATATATCGTAAAGATAGCAACATGGTTGGCTAGGCAACTGGATGGGCATTCACGAAATGAACACTTATCGTTAGCATGGACTACCATATGGATAAACATTTTAAAAAACTGTATGTTTGTGCTACAATGCCATTGGCGGTATTTTTATTGTTTCTGCACTAGTTGATATCGTATATGTATTGTGTACAAGGGTTTTATGTCTACATGTAAAACAGTCAGGATTGTATAATTGTCTGTCAACAAATTGTAAACTTGATGGATGCTGAAAGGGTGTGATAACAGATGTCAAAATTTAAAAAATAACAAAAAATAATATAAAACAAGTTCTAAAACAAAGCTACTTTAAGTTAAACCATTTTTTACAACACCTTAATATCCTTCCAAATATAAACATGGCAAATCATTCCCTCATATTATATAAACATGGTAAATCATTCCCCCATATTATATAAACATGGTAAATCATTCCCTCATATTATATAAACATGGCAAATCATTCCCCCACATTATATAAACATGGTAAATCACTCTCTCATATTATATAAACATGGCAAATCATCCCCCACATTATATAAACATGGCAAATCATTCCCCCATATTATATAAACATGGTAAATCATTCCCTCATATTATATAAACATGGTAAATCATTCCACATATTATATAAACATGGTAAATCATTCCCCCATATTATATATGGCAAATCATTCCCTCATATTATATAAACATGGCAAATCATTCCCTCATATTATATAAACATGGTAAATCATTCCCTCATATTATATAAACATGGTAAATCATTCCCTCATATTATATAAACATGGTAAACATTCCATCATATTATATATAAACATGGTAAATCATTCCATCATATTATATAAACATGGTAAATCATTCCATCATATTATATAAACATGGTAAATCATTCCATCATATTATATATAAACATGGTAAATCATTCCATCATATTATATATATATATATATGTGGTAATTGCTGTGACCATTAAAAATTCTAATCGTGTAATCCCTCTTTAAATCTCATTTTCCCTGAGTTCTAAATCCGATATTTTTCCGGTTTGTAAATCCGGCATGTCTGTTGGTATTTCAGAACAGGATAGTAATAACTTTAGCTTTCACTCTGGGAATTGTAAGGTCAATAAATTTGAAAAGTTCACTACATCAAGGATTAAACGACAAAGGTTGCCCTTTAAAACAATGTATTTACTATTTCAAGTCAAATACCAAAGGGTATTGACTGCATATAGGTATGGCCAATTACTACAGTCATGTCAATCAAATTGGTCTCTCTACCCTACTGTATGCCTCATTAATGTTACAGCTTACTGTATAATGATATCTTAGTCTCTGATAGCAGGGAGCAACATAGTACTACAGTATCATATTGTGATGATTGATTGCTGGTAGAAGTGATCTTTCTTGTTCTAAATTTAGAAACCTGTGGCAAGAAACCACCATTTAATTGATTTCAGATAACAATCCCCATCCTTTGATGAAAGTTTATTCTTAAATGACAGACACCGGAAGATTGGTTTGATTTTTACCTTCCATAAGGGAAGGTTATAATATGGTGATATGAGTGTGTGTGTGTGTGTGTGTCATCATTTTCTCAAAAATGGCGAACTCAATTTAAACAAAATTGTACATCTTGTTAACAAATATATTCATATTCAGCATGTAATGAAAGTCCTTTTACTATATCATAATTATTGATATAGACAGAGAAGCTAGAATACAATTATTTATATATACATATCCCTGCTTAATCTTTCATTTCGTTAGCAAAACTTCGTTCACAAGCCACTGTGGTGTTGAAATCTCATTAATTATTCATTGAACAAGAATACTAGAATGAATAATTTGGATAAACATTGTTTAATAAGTTAAACATTTGGATTCAACATTATAATACGCATAATCAGAAACTGTCAATTGTACAATAAGTTCTATATCAGAGAAAAATTAATTTTCAAGTCAAATGAACTCTAAGTTATAAGGTTGAAGTCTTTCTTCACATTCAAGCTGTGTTTTATAGCTAGAATGTTAAACATCAAAACAACAGTCTGGTTAAAAAAGTGTGTGCATTTTGATTAATTTCTTTTAAAAAACCAGCAGTTCTCTTCCATCCTAATTTTAGTGTACCTATCTGATAATGAAAGTGACATACTTCTATCATTTCAAAGTTCACTCTCCCGTCACCATTAACCTTTCACCTATCAAAAGAAAACTTGAACATTTCTCTCTTTTTTGATGAGTTGATAAAAGTAACTAAATGGGGAATTACAATTTTGTCATAATGACCGGTTTAAAATTTTAGAATTTCACCTATCAACAGACAAGAAGTATATAACTGGTTACAATTTATTGGTTGGCAACCTTACATGTAAATTTTTTGATGAAATATTTCTCTAAATTGTAAAATTGTTTTCCTTTAAAGTGTATGTAAATAGGTTTCCGATTTTTTGCCTGCAAATGACGTAGTTTTCATAGGTGATTAAAGATTTGTATGACATTTTTGACAAAAGTACGATATTAATAGTGAAAAATTGATTTTTTTGGGAAATCTGCGATGAGCATTTTGCTTCGGGAGTCTTCGGAAAATTGCGTCACTGCCTGAACACGATCATGGCATCCATTTTTTTTCTTCGGTAAGGAAGAGATGTATTTAGTGGGTGGAAGTCGAAATTTAGAAGACGCATTTTGTAGGGTAATGGTAAGACTTTATTAGGTTTTGGTAAAAATCAATTTTTTTGGAAAAATTCCAGAAATTGTTTATGTATTTCATGACGTCACAACTGGAACAAACTTCAAATATGTCCGATTACATAACAAGCGATAGCGATAGTAGTGGAATCATGTTCTACTATTTGGAAATTGAAATTGACAATGACAATAATACATGCAGTACTAGTGATGATGAAGAAGATGTGGTAGTGGGGGATGCTTGTATTGTACCATATATGTATGAACCACTACCACAACCACGACTACAGCCAAACAACAATCCCCATGTCAACAGACTAAATAATACTGACCGATAAGTTATAATAAAAAGTAGATAATTTAAATTAGCAGATTAATATCGTACTTTTGTCAAAAATGTCACACAAATCTTTAATCACCTATGAAAACTATGTCATTTCCAGGCAAAAAGTCAGAAACTTTGGAAACCTATTTACATACACTTTAATTTATCTTTACATATGGCTTAGCATGGTCAAGGGTATATAAATAAATTGACTCAAATTATATAAATACCCTTGAAATATTTAATATTCAAAATTTCCTACAGCTGGAAAATTTAGTTATGCAAGCCTTTACTTCAACCAGATAATATATTTTATATTTTTGTTTATTTTTCCTATATGTTGATCAGACTTTAGATAATGCATGTTTGTATTACTGTCAGGTTATCATTTTCACACAACAAAACACAACAATTTTTTTTTAAAGACGTTTTATTTAAATGAAATATGAAAAAAGCCCGGAGACTTTAATTAAGTCAAACTAAGAATTAAGTCCAGGTATAAAGGCCTTTGATATCAGAATTTGATAAATGTGTTTTTAATACTGGGATGATGATTGTTGCCAAGGATACAGGATCATGAACTCAGATATTGGTGATTAGAAATGAACTAAAAATTACATAAAAATTTATGAAAATAGAATAGTAAAAATTTGATGTAGTATAATTTGACCTTTTTAGTATTTGTATTGTATAAGATATATGTAGTAAAAATAGTTTGATTTCCAGATTGGTCATAAAATATATCGTATAAATCATGTGAAATGTGATAAAACTTGTACAGGTTGGTAAACTCAAACTACATCAGATGGTTGATTTCACTGCTATGCTAGGCCATTTATTTATCATGCTTTTTATGACAGACAAAAAGATTTTTTGTTCCAGTCTAAAAATGATCTTTTTTCACCAGGTCTGAATAAGATGTCTTGGCTATACCACACAAATTAATGCGGAATAGAAATGACAAATTCAAACTTTGTATTTTCCTATCTTTTTTGACAAACAATGTATAATTTTGAAGGTCTTATGATTACTGATTTAAAAAAAAGTTCATCAATAACATTTCAGAAATGAGACATTTGATTTCTAAATAGTCATGACTTAGAAAAAACCCACACTGCCAGGCACTCTTTCCACAAATATCACACAACACGACTTTACAAGCATTTCAGCTACTGAGCCAGAAGGAATGTTTTTGTATTCAGTAAATGTTATTAGATAGCGGAAACTCTGACGTTTTCATTCATTCATACATGCACACTCATTTCCCTACATATCCAGTTCGTATATGAAACAAATTGATGACCTTTGACCTTTAATGAAACCAAAAAGATCAAAGGTTATCTGACTAATTAAAATAATAACAGCGACAGAGAAAATTGTATTATGATATTGAATATGATTAAACGTCTGAATATAATGAAGTCAGTTTTCAACGTAGGCGGTGACAGGTTTTCGCCAGACGTAGGTTAGTTGTGCCAAAGGAATTGATTTCATTTAGATAGTGTGTAGGAATTTGTAAACACACTTTCCATAGTTCACCTTTACCCTTATCAAATCCTTTCACTATAGGTTGCACACAATTTGCCTTTCAGAAATAAGCTCTTCTGAGATTTTCCATTTCAATTTTCATCTAGCTTTAAGCAGTGCATGATTGTTGTTGATATTGATCCAAAACTAATTCAGAAATAAGAGAAAATTTTACAATCTGTCAAATATATTATTTGCTGGGAAATTTTTATGTAGATTTCAACAGATTGTGAATTTCATCGATTTTGATCCAAATTGAATTCAGAAATAAGTGAAAATAATGAAATTGATCAATTTTGCCCAAAAATTTGGTGGGAAATATTGATAGTGGATCAGTCACAGAAAATTTCATACGATTCAGTAATAATGATTGTATACTTTCAGACATTAAGTTCAGATTTACATAGATTTATATAGACCCAAAGATGGGAAAACATGCACTAAGCTTACATCTGTATTTCTTTCCAAATACTCACATTAACAAACAGCTGTTATTTAACATTTTTACAGCATTTTAGCTTTATCTGTTGTAAATTTTCTTGATTTCCACGTTCTAGTTGTTATTTCACCTTTTGCTGTCATGATTTATTGAGTTTAGTAAAAACATAACATGATTATTCACACAGCAGACATATTGACACTTTAGTAAAATGACAAAGGTTATGAGTATGAGCTTCATCACAACTCTTTGGAATTCATGAAATGGGTCATAAATTAAGGCAAGTCTTTTAAATTCATGAGAGGGTCACAAATTGACAAAAGTCATTTAAAATTCATGAATATTTCAATCTGATTCAGCAGAATCAGTAGAACTACTGTACCACCATGCCTGCTGGCACAAATTGTTGATGACGTACAGCAATTTTCTGCCTACTGCACATTTTTTTTTATCTTCAGTTCCTTACTTAGCAAATAGATTCAGGTATTAAATAAACCAAGGATCATTTTTATCTTTTTGGCCTAAAACACAAAATGTTGCCAGTTTTTTGATGGATGGAAAACCTGCTGATTGGAGGTAAATGCCAAGATAATGTCATTTTCCTCATTTGCTTGTATCTACTGTATGAAAAAAGTAATCAAAATGGATGAAGTTACAAAAGAAATATTTAATTTGAAAAAGCCATGGACTAGAAATTTACCACTAAACACATACTTGAACATGGACAAAGAAAAATGTAAACATTTCCCAACTGCATAAAAAAATCTTAAAGAAAAACTGTCCACACTTCTGACAGAGAGCTAGTGATGACAGAAAGGTTACACTGGCAACATACCTCTTCAAAAAAGGGGCTTTTCAACTGCTTCAAATATGACCATGTTCAGTGGAAGTGTTACTGAAAACATTCTTTCATCATATTGGACTAGTAGACATACAGTATACGTGTCAGTGTATGAGTTTGTCTTTGTATAGCTGACATAACATTTGCATCATGTCATGCAAACTATGCCTGCAAATTCCTTACTTCAGCAACACTATCAAATATGATGTATCCCCTTGCCACATGAATTGATCACACTCTGGCAAGACCTCAGATGTTGGCATTATTTAAAACTTTGAAAAGCATACATTGTAGTTACAATTGTTTTCATCAAGTGTTTTTATTTTCGTTTGTTATGGTATTTGCATTCAATGGAACATTTTCTCTGTACCATATGTTACAATTGTTCTAATATAAACACATCTCATACATGTGACATACACAGACTTATTTGTTGTGATGCAGTCACATCATTGAATTACCATATTTACTAATCACTATCAGAACTTGTGGCCCAAGAGTGTGTGTGGCCAGTAAGAGACAGGGAAAGGAGGGAGGGAGGGAGAGAGAGAGAGAGAGAGAGAGAGAGAGAGAGAGAGAGAGAGAGAGAGATACACAGAGGAGATTGACAGATAGAGACAAGCAAAGAGAGAGAGAGAGAGAGAGAGAGAGAGAGAATGGGGAGAGTATATATTATGAAGAACAGAGGGAAAGGAAAGAGATGACAGCAACCTTTGCTAGAATTAGAAACAAGAGATAAAGTAAAAGGATAGAAAAAAGACAGGCAGACCTGAAAGTAGTTCTATCAAATACTGATGAGTATTAGCAGTCATGCAAATTGGTCTTAGTAAAGAACTGACTAAGGCAGTCAATTTGAGAGATGTACATCACAACTGAAGTACCTTGTTAAAATGAATGAGTGTATAACCAAATGGACTGCCACAAACACAAATTATTCCTCGATAGTTCACTGTCATTCTTGCTTCTAAACTGCTCAACTTCCAAATCAAATCAACCTCAGTTCCATTTTTTCATATCAACCAAACTACAAAACATTTTGGTCAAACAATAAATACACATTTTCTTGAGCTCTTAATCATTTTCATTCTCCAGCCCAACAATTTGATAAAGTAGTTTTCCATTTTGAGCTAAACTACGTCATTGGTCTAATTTAAATAGAACTCCAAGTAAGCTACTTAAATGCAAAAAACAAGAAATACATTTGCATACTTCAACCCAGTTCCTGAGATTACTGGCTCTCATGTTTATTGCTGTCAGAGAAATTAGCCATAAATCTATTGTGATCAAGTTGATTCCATCTGCACTAGTTTCTTGTACACACATGCTTTCATTACCAAACCTACTTTTTTACGTAAAAATAACAGACACAACAAAAACACTTTCTTTCCTTTATTCAATTCATCTGAAGTGTGATATCAATCCATACAATCAATAATTCTAACCACATATGGTGAAATCACAAAAAAATTGAATTTTTATTTTACAAAGGTGTTCCACTACTACTACTACTACTACTACTAACAAATACAATCATTTATTAACAGTAAGCCTAGTACTGTCTAAATTCAATATCCAAATATAGAGACCACACACATGGTTTCCATGACAACCCACCCATTGCCACTGTCATTTTTGAAAGTCTCACTCTCTCAATAAAATTCTTCATCTTCTGTTTTTGTTGATTCTTTTTCCTGGTTCTTCACCTGGTCTTGATTTTCATACATTTCAGCAACCTAATGAAAAACAAAACAAAACCAGACCCAAATATTACTTTGCTGCTTTCATTATGTTTTCAAAAAAATAAAAGTGTTATAAGAGACACCACAGGCTAAAAATACATCATGTAAAACATGCAACACTTTTACTTTACACATAAATAAGTATACATCATGCTGGTAGCAAAATAACAGATTCAGACATTAAAAAAAAATCCCTTAATTCCTTTAATAATCAAAGGCTGACGAGGATATTAGAATTTCACTTTTCAAATATACCTTTTATCTTTTCAATGAATGGGAGAGATTTTTGTGATTGTTTTATGCAAATCTCAGCTTTTATCTCAGTTGGCTGTGAAAGCGGTCGAGAATAAGCTGAATAGGGCCTTGTGTTTATGGAACAAGAGACGTCATCAGTGACGTACATGTTACCATGGTTATGGATAACTGATGTACTGGGTGCACTCACACTTCAATAGTAACAACTGCTTTGATGAGGACCTCAACCATTTATTGCAGGGGTGTTCATGCATGAAATCAAGTTGTAAACAAGGTCTGAATCCATTATTTTGTGGGGGTGGCAGCACATCAAATGGTGGTGAAGGAATTTCAAAATAGAATTTAGACTTGCTATTTTTCACTCCTTTTTTGTACTAGAAGATAAATGCTTTTATGTTATACCTTGTGTGCTACACCTATTTTTCCCCTTTGAAATACACAAATCACAAAATTTGTACATCAGCTTAGTAATTATTATAAATTACATGGGGATATAGAAATTTTCCTGAGTAAAAAACATGCAACACTGTATTTCATGAGATCCCCTAGAAAGTCAACAGAGCATAGCAAAATACCAAGGTGGCTTGCATAAAATCAAAGATCCTTCCATACAAACACAATGGGCTACACGAATACATTAGTAGAAGTGGCAACAGATAACAAGGCCACAGGAAACCCACCTACAAAGTACTGGGGGTGAGCACTTTTGTATATACAGGAAATCCACTCTCTGACGCAAATCAAGAGAATTACAACTTTCACCGTAGAGATAAATTTTGACTAAATTTGAATCACAAATCACCTTGTTTACTGTAGGCAGTCACAATAACAGGATGGACTGTATAATAATGTTTACCACACACTCTCTTATTCTCTAATGATGTTTTCCATCAATCTTTCACTACAGGTTACTCACCAGGGACAAGGCAAGTACAAGCAACAATAAAACAATTCTAAAAATACATATACAATTGAATTGTCGGTAAATGTCATAATGTACAGAACATATAGAAATGTATATGCATGCCTGTGTGTGTGTGTGTGTGTGTGTGTGTGTGTGTGTGTGTGTGTGTGTGTGTATGGTATGTATGTATGTATGTATGTATGTATGTATGTATGTATGTGTGTGTATATGTATGTATGTATGTATGTATGTATGTATGTATGTATGTATGTATGTGTGTGTATATGTATGTATGTATGTATGTATGTATGTATGTATGTGTGTGTGTGTGTGTGTGTGTGTGTATGTATGTATGTATGTATGTATGTATGTGTGTGTGTGTGTGTGTGTGTGTGTATGTATGTATGTATGTATGTATGTATGTATGTACGTACGTACGTGATTGATTATGCAATTAATAATATGCACTAAAATAATCATACATCCCCAGACTTCAAACTTTAAAAAAACCCAAAACAAATATATTTTCTTCATTAAACTGAAATAAAGATTTGTCAGATGTGTAGCTTTCAGCTTATCAATTGAATATGATAGTTTTAATGCTAAACAAATAGGACCATTTCAGTAGTGATTTTATTGTATCTAATAATAATAAAGCCTTTCCTAGTTTGGATACATCATCAGCAACACTGGTAGATATTCCCATTCATTGTATCACACTTTGTAAACTTTGCTTATTTATATTAATCTGAAAATACTACTGATAACAACTGTCATATGTTTAGAGATGAAACTACAAATAAGGCCCTGACCCAAGGCGATTTTATGCACACAAAAGAATAGGGCAACACAAAGTATTTATCATGTTTTTTCATCTGTATGATATGAGCAGCTGGTATGCTGCACATCCAAGCCTTGACCACATCAGTGTAGATGAATACAGATATTCATACAAATAAATGGGAAGTGAAAATAACTGAAAATGAAATATGTGTAAAACTTGATATCTCTCCTCTTGTGCAAAATTTTGATCTGCAACTCATTGTAGCTGTACAATAAGGTCTTGTCTGCAGATACAACAATCAACATGCATGGATATGACCAAATGGTCTCTAGCTCTGGAGACTAAATAGTATTAAATTAATTTTGCCTATAATATTATTGTGTTTTTATTACATTTATTTAATGTATTACATAGCAAATACTTTTTTCACATATTTTCTTTTGGTCTGTGAAATATGTGAGAAATCATTTGATGAAAATTTACATGTTAACAGTAGTCAACTTATTATAGACCCACAGGTCAAAGGTCACATTATGTATTACAATGGGAAGAGACTAAAGTTCGAGTTCAGAGTATGGGGTTTTGAAATCTGAAATTGTTTGACCACTTGGGATTAGGATTAAAATCTAGCTGTGAAAAATATTTGGCAAAACTCTACAAAAAGTTGGTCCACAAGAAACAAATGGTTTAATTTAATCCTTTTAATACCAATGCAATGACCCAGGATTGAAACAGCCTTTTAAAAGAGAAAAATCTGACCACAGAAAGAAAAGAAATGTGAAGAACTATTCAGAAAGCTTTAACATGTACATGTCAGTAATACTTAGTCAGCACTGGAGTATAATAAAAACGCCAATGGCATTGCAGCACAACTTTTGACAGTGCACTTTAATTTTCTGTAATAATTATGTGGTCTTGTTCTTAGACATATTTGCATACATTTTTTAAAGATTTATTCCCTCGCCTACCCATCCATGGTGTTATATTTGTAATATACACTATCATTTTGCTATGGGTGTGATCTTGTTGCTAGGCATATATACATACAATTGTGCAATGTTTATTCATTTAGCTTCCCATCACCAGTGTTATTTTGGCATTGTTATTGTTTACCTGTTGCTATGGCCATGGTCTTGTTGCTAAGGGCATTTACATATTCTAAAATAATATTGATTCAATTGCCATCCCTTTTGTTATAATTGTAAAAAAAACCTATCATTTGACTGTTGCTAAGGGCATGGTCATGGTTGCTAGGACCAATTACGTAAGTATGAGACACTCACAATTTGCAGACTAACACTTATCATAACCAAATTTCATCGCCAGTAGTTTGAAAGGTTAAGTTCAATACCAAAATCAATTACATCATCTACAAGACAGTCAGGCATTTTATCTTCAGCCAATCTGTAATTCAGTGTTTAAGTTAGGATGAAAATGTTTCCAAGCAACCTAAAGGAGAGATTAATTCCAATACCATTCACATAAACTTGTTACATTATGTTGTCTACCCAATCAAATGATTAAATGAGCAATAAAACAATAACTTCTGTACACTCCTATCTGCTCCTGAGACATTTCACCATAGAAGTCAGGGTTTTTAGCCCTATAGTATTTTGTACATCACTAATGAAGTCAGGGTTTTTAGCCCTAATTTGCACATCACTAATGAAGTCAGGGTTTTTAGCCCTAATTTGCACATCACTAATGAAGTCAGGGTTTTTAGCCCTAATTTGCACATCACTAATGAAGTCAGGGTTTTTAGCCCTATTTTGCACATCACTAATGAAGTCAGGGTTTTTAGTCCTATTTTGCACATCACTAATGAAGTCAGGGTTTTTAGCCCTATTTTGCACATCACGAATGGGATCATCATGTAATTAATATCACTTGATATGTACATCCCCAGAACCATTCCTGTGAAATTTCAGCCAAATCAGCCATGTACTTTTGGAATTACACATTTTTTTCCCCACCAAAATGACACATTTAAAGCCTTAACTTGCATATCACAGATGGGATCATCATGTCATGTTCAATTCCCAATCTACACAGTAAGATAAGAATGTTTCCACCAAATTTCAGACCAATCTGAAAAGCATTTTTTGAGTTTAAATTTTTTGACCAAAAATCACATTTCTTGACCCAAATCACACACCGGCGGTAATATAATTTTGATTTGAACAATTTCCCAACTAGAAAACCAAAGTAATCTACCCGCCAAATATCATGGCAATTGGTCCGGTGGTTTTTGACTTTAAGTTGCTTATACACACAGACAGAGACAAATAGACACTTTGTGATGCCTTTAGCACTACTGAACCTTATCAGTTCACTTGTGCTAAAAAACATCTTTAATATCTAGATGTTATTCCTGAAGAAAAATGAGTGACCTATGGGGCCTTTGTCACCACAAGACGATAGACAAGTAGTGACAAACCCTTAGGTGATGAGAATTTTCTAGCTGAATAAAGAAAAATGTTGGAGAATAACATAATTATAGAGGGCCTTGTCACTTTGAGTGAATGACAGGAAGTAGAGTGACATAAGAGGTCTTGTCATTACAAATGACAGACATGTAGTAGAGTGACATAAGGGGGCCTTGTCACTTGAAGTGAAAGATGAATAGGAGAGTGACATAGGAGGGGGGGGGGGCCTTGTCACTTTGAGTGAAAGACAAGTAGCAGAGTGACATAAGGGGGCCTTGTCACCACGAGTCACAGCTGAGTAGTGACAAGGCCCCTTATGTTATGGGTATTGTTATAGAATATAGTTCTACCTTTGCCAGCTTACTTTATTAAAGAAATACATAAGGAACAATAGTAATTTTGAATATTGTGACTCAGATTTAGAAAACTGTAGAACCAATGACTTACATGTAGATGTACAATAACCATAGTATGAATTCCATATTTTCTGTTTGAACGTGTACAACTTTGCTTATACACATGTATATCCTTGTATGATAAAATGAAGTATTGTACTAAATTTGATGTATGTTTGTTTTAGTGGCCTCAATATATATGGAGGGAGATAACTAAAATTGACATTTCATTTGACACTCAGTTTTACTTTCCTCAGATACATATGGAGGGAGATTAATGACATTTATAGTACATTTACTGAGGGTTTTAATACCATGTACAAATCACACTGAAATATACATTTATTTTACAAATAACGTACAAACATTAAATATATGCTAAAATTTCCATGTTCATTCATAGCTTCATCATTTACATGTATCATACAGACAGATGAAATACATTTATACCAAATTTTACATATTCATAATCAAATTATTTGCATACAGATAAAATATGTACAGTTCTATATTTTAACATATAAACAGTAAATATAGCCTGATTCAAAACTAGTAATCTAAGTTTGATAAAGGAAGACCATTTGCATAATTAATTCTTAAAATAATATAACATACATGTGGAATCATTGTTATTATGATCACAAAATTATCATATTCATCAAAATATGAATGTTATAAAAATGATGTTCCAATTTATACATTACAGTTACAAGCTGTGCAATATGATAGATCCTTGATATTAGTGTTGTCATGTTACTATTACCATAGCAACGGCAGGTTGTCATTCCACATCAAGTTATTGTTTGACAATATGAAGTACTCAGTATGTTCACTCCAGAGATTGTATATCAATAACTGATGGTGATACCACTTAGGAGCATTAATGTGTTATTTCACAAGGTATATGCACCATTAAATCTGATCTATGAAAGTTGGTTTTCTTTCTGAAATATTTAAACCCAAGTTCATGTGAATTATGTATTTTGTCAAATTTATTATTTCTGCAATAAATAAGTGTGTAATGGCTTGAGTCACCGACTAGTTAGAATCTCACTTAAGTCAATTTTTCAAGAAGTTCAGGTTGAAAACTTTATTAATTTTGTTTTGATATAGAATTTGCCTTCGGCTACCCATTTTGCTAAAAATCAGTCATTTAAATCTATTCAAATTTTATCATATGACAGCTTATTCTAGTCCTTTGAAATAAAAAAATACAACAATCTAAAATGTCCCATAAAGTCAGCGTGGTATTTGGTAACCATTTTAGATTCTACTGTAAAGATGACAAAAATGTTGATATCATATTGACCTCTATTTCATAAATTAGTATAGTCACCCCTGATTGTTTTTTTGCTGGGTTTTCTTCAACATAGTAACAGCTAACATTTAAGACTTTAATTTTGATGGTGCATTCTACGTTAAATACTCAATGAACAAGTGTTTGTTGCATTTTATGAAACTAAGGTATATTATCAAGACATGTGAATAGTCAGGCAGATTTGTCACCGAAAGACACATTTTAAGATTAATTGTGAAATCTTATTTTTACCCAGCTGTTAGAAAAACTGACAGCGCAGTAGTTTTTCTAACATCAATATTCATACATATCTTCAGAGAGTTGAAATTGTTCAAAATGTCTTCACTACCTAAAATATTGATAATGGCCATTCATTTTATATTACTGTATTTTTTACCTTGAGGGAGGGGAACTTTTAAGTAAGTGCCATTCTAAGCCTTCACTGCTACAATGACCCCTACTCTATCAGGATTCAGTATGATGTACATTCATTAGCTAACCAAAATACTACATATCCATTATTTTAATATCCCTCTGTCACTTCGCTCTGTGTGCACAAAATTGGGAAATGGAATCGCAGTTGATAAGTTTGTTATATTTGACAGGAATTTATTGACATGAACATTTTAAACAAAATTTATATATTTTGAAGCGTCTTTTTGACATCAGTGAATAACTGTATTTTAGTTTTGACAGGAGATATCTTCCATCAATGAAATTGAATTTTTTTAATTAAAAAACCTTATCAAGAGGTACACATTTTGATTTGGGTTTGATTACCGATAAAATATAAGCAAAAATTTATCAACAGACTAGAATTTTTATTTTTATTATAGCATGACCAATTTTACATGTAAAAGTCAACTGTTTTTGTTTTTGTTTTTTTCTGACACAACTTGTGTGATTTTGAGATGAAAGACTATGGCATATACCCAATCACCACCACCACAAGTTTACTTGTACATACAGACATATATACATACATGTATATACACACGCACAAACACATGAATTTGATCTTTTGTCTATTGTCATCGACTCATGTACAGTATACTGTTGTAAGATGTAGTTGTCATGAATTAGGCTTTTAAAAAATGATAAACAGCATACAAAAATTCCTGTTTTGATTCCAGTGGGAAAGATCCTATGAACATTAATACTTCATTTTCCCTTGCATTCATTATCAAATTTATCAAATGTTAAACTGGACAAGACGAGAATATCTGTTTTGAATTTTAAAAGCTAGTAAGATTTGTATGGAACTATTCATTGATTTCTCTTTATTCTTATAAAGTCACAAGTATTCCACCTGAAAAGGAATTTATGTTGTGATGTATAAAACAGGACGTATTTCTGAGAAAATAAAATATTGATTTTTAATGTTGAAGTCACATGAGGTTTGTCTGAAAAATGCTAATTGTCAGAGGAGGAATTTGTTTTGTTGTATTAAGCAGGAAATAACTGATCGTGTGTTTTTATAGCGTGAAAGGTTTGGTATCATTCAGTAAGAACGTGTATTTTATCACATGTAGATGTTTTGGTAAAACAGGAAAGATATCAGGGTTTATAATAACCACATGGACTAGAAATTGTCAGGGTTCATAATAACAGTTTGACTAAAGGCTGTGAGGGTTTATAATAACAGTATTGACTAGAGGCTGTCAGGGTTTATAATAACAGTATTGACTAGAGGCTGTCAGGGTTTATAATAACAGTATTGACTAGAGGCTGTCAGGGTTCATAATAACAGTTTGACTAAAGGCTGTGAGGGTTTATAATAACAGTATTGACTAGAGGCTGTCAGGGTTTATAATAACTATATTGACCTGAGGCTGTCAGGGTTTATAATAACGACATTGGCCAAAGGCTGTCAGGGTTTATAATAATGATATTGACTAGAAGCTGTTGTCCTTGAGGTGTTTTAGCATGGTGCCAGCTTTGATGTTTTGCATCCTAGTAAATTATCAGTGGTGTGTCCTGTTGTCATAGTCTCCTGCCTCTGTGTCCATTTTGTTCCATAAACATTTGTATCTTTTGAACCCTTGTCTTCATTATTTGTTATGACAAGTTAAACCATCTAAGAAAACAAAGACCCTGAAACAAATGATTGTTCACACCTTTTCCCCTCCACTGTCTATGATTACATGAATTACATGGCAAACATGATACTGTAGACTTTTGACTTATAATCTTCAACAAGTATAACAGACTCATATAAAGTGGTGATGTTGTGTCTGATCACATAGTGGGTTACATGTACATTGTCAACAACCACATCAACACAGTGGGTTACATGTACATTGTCAACAACCACATCAACATGGTCTTTAGTACATTTAGTAGTATTGTATTGGAGAATCAGACACCACATAGTGCTGCTGTCCCAGTATGTCTATCAGGGATATAAAGGGATATAAGCTAAGTTTATATGTTTTGGGGTAATTTTTGGTGTATGTTGAAAGGTACAGTACTTGTGTAATACTCTACTTACCATAACTTACTATACTATTGTCAGAACACTGACCTCGTAATTAGGCATAACACAAGCAAGGGTTGAATAACATACTAAGATATTGAGGGAAACCCTTGTATGTCGTACACTTTGCTAATGACATCCAAAAATGATTGTAAATGTCAGTGAAGAACATGCATTGACATTTACAGAATAGTTTTATTTATGGTTTTATGTAATTAACTTTTGAAAACTACTTTTGAGATTAAAAAAGATTATTTTCTAAGTTTGTGTCACTTTGGAGATTTTTCAGATACTTAAATTTATGGTAATTAGTTAATGAATATTCATTATCTTAACATTGTACAGTGTGTGGTAGTTGCATGTCTGTACTATAACACTATGAAGAGAGTATGCTCCTTGCTTTGTTAGTCATTTGTTTAATTTTGACATCCCACAACTTTAAAAGCAAAATTTCACATATCATGAACCACTAAATAACAAACCACAGTGTTTCCTTGCCAAGTTCATCAGTAAAAGTTATACTTACAATACATATTGAAATAATGGGTTTTATACAAGGCACAAGCCATTTAGAATAAAATATATACTCAGGGCGTTCTACATCCTGACAACATGTGTCTATATCACTTGTTCTGCTATGTTCGAAATATCAGTCAAAACATTCAAACTTGACATTATTTTCCTCAATTTGTCCTCGATATTACTACCACTGGTATAATGTCACTCCACTACTCATCTTTCACTCAAAGTGACAAGGCCCCCTATGTCACTCTCCTACTCATCTTTCACTTGAAGTGACAAGGCCCCCTATGTCACTCTACTACTTGTCTTTCACTCAAAGTGACAAGGCCCACTATGTCACTCTCCTACTCATCTTTCACTTGAAGTGACAAGGCCCCCTATGTCACTCTACTACTCATCTTTCACTCAAAGTGACAAGGCTCCCTATTTCACTCTACTACTTGTCTTTCACTTGAAGTGACAAGTCCCCCTATGTCACTCTACTACTTGTCTTTCACTCAAAGTGACAAGGCCCCCTATGTCACTCCACTACTTTTCTTTCACTTGAAGTGACAAGGCCCCCTATGTCACTCTACATGTCTTTCACTCAAAGTGACAAGGCCCCCTATTTCACTCTACTACTTGTCTTTCACTTGAAGTGACAAGGCCCCCTATGTCACTCTCCTACTCATCTTTCACTTGAAGTGACAAGACCCCCTATGTCACTCTACTACATGTCTTTCACTCAAAGTGACAAGGCCCCCTATTTCACTCTACTACTTGTCTTTCACTCAAAGTGACAAGGCCCTATGTCACTCTCCTACTCATCTTTCACTCAAAATGACAAGGCCCCCTATGTCACTCTACTGCATGTCTTTCACCAGGCACTTCTACTTTACACAAGTGGACAAAGTATTTAGTAATACTATCTAATTGTTTTCCTTTATAATAATAGGTAGATAGAAAATCATTGAATAATCAACTTTCAATATGTACTTAAGGATGAGATGCAGGTTCGTTGGTGAATTTTGGCCTTTTTTTTTTTTTGCTGATTATGAAGCTTCATGGTATGTGCCATCATTTGGTTAAAAGATTTTTTGAAAATCGTTCATTTTTTCCATTAATAAATTTGAAATGAAAAAACTCTAACGCTATATGTGTTTTATATGGTTTCATTCCTGAAATGTTTATGTACAAAGATTTGCATACATAAAGAAGATTGACAGAAACGTTGATTACAGAAGAGTGTCTTTTCATATGCAAATGAGCCATAGCTAGTAGGCCTCTGTGCAATGACTGACGTGACATTATCTCTTAGCTATGTTGTTGTACAAAACCAATCAAACTCGGTAAATTTGGTTATAACCAATAAAAAGTAAAAAAATACCTCCTTTGAACCTGGACTTATGCACGTTGATTTTGACCAGTGCATCGGCTAAAAACGTTACAGTGAAGCGGCCTACACTGCACTACAGCCGCACAGTCGCTTGTAAACTGTTACTCCTTTCCTAAATGGTACTTACAAGTTACATACAACACGTAGGGGGGGAGGGGGGTATGACATTGCTACCGATTTCATAAGAATATCGCCAATCCCTATAATAACGTCATTGTTCTGTATTAGGACCGTTATAGACAAGAATAAAACCATTTAGGAAAGGAATAACAGTTTACAAGCGACTGTGACTACACTAGTCTACAGCCTTCAAGTGTACCCGACGCGACGGCGATGTATTAGATGACGGTTTTCAAGTACTATGCATGTAAAAAAAAACCATACAAATCTCGAATATCTAACAGTATTGCAGGCTAATTGTTTTAGCCGATCGAAAAAAATTGATGTTTACAAAAATAAAACGATTTAATCAACACGTTGGCGCATCGAAAATGAACCACGCTATCTTCGAGACTTGAGAGTTCACGTCAGATGCGTGACATTGCATCGGCGATTTCCGGGTATTACATTTCTGTTTCTGTAAGATTCACAGAACGTGGCCGTAGACTAGCTTTGAACTTTCGCGTTGGTGGATTTTGACAACGTCCTCTTCACATACTATATTATATTATTAGGGTTAAGGTCCTATAAATTGAGTGTGGCAACCACACTCTAACGATCGGCTTATCACGGCTCGATCCTTCGTGAACTTTCGAGACACGTCGACACCGAGTCACATGTACTGTAGTAGTATACGTGCGTTGCGTTGTTTATTTGCGTCTACGATGACGCTGTCTGAACGTAAACGGCAAAGAATTTGGCACCGAGCGATCCTCAAGGCTATTAAAGTTATAAAACGGAGATTTTGAAGGTACAAGTAGTTTAAATGAATGAGGTAATGTCTACTACGACTCCGAGTATCATAAAACGTCACTCGCAGTGGAAGAAAAACTGTTGACGTGAGTTCAAGTACCATTACATTAGTTTTGTAACACTCCTTACAATTTGTATAACATTCCCGATGTCGTACGGTGTCGTGGTGTGGAAATTTGATTTCAGGGAAAGGATTAACTTTTTTTATTGTGTGTCTTCAACGAAACACCAACAACGTAGCAATGCCTAATACATGAGCAGGAATATGGAACGTAGCCCATATTCGAATCAAAACACGAACACCAACTGCGTAGAGCAAGAGCTTCGAATCCAAACCAGAAAGTGTACTATGTAATGTCGAGAACGGCACGCGTACCGTATTAAAAGATTAAACCAAAGTCTCCACCCGTAGATGAATAATAGATGACTTGACACCTTTATCGCGGGAAACAAACACGTTTCTATCTGTAGCATTTCATGACCCTCCTAAAATACCCGATTTTCTTCATGTCTGTAGCAAAGCAACGTACACAACCAAATGGCAAGGATTGAGTAACATATTTGCAAGTCACAGAAAACAGCTGTTGCAATGTCTGTCGAATTTGAAAGCTTTTGTCGGGCGGAAGGAGTCCAATTGTGTTAATTAGCATTTTTCTACGTTCTTTATTTTGTATACTGTGTGAAGTTCAAAGCTATTTAACTTTGCGTCAGAACGTCCCAGCTGCATCAAATTTGGAGACAATACTCGGAGACAGTGTGTCGAAAAAACGTTCCTCCGGATTGTTTAGTTTTTTAGGGAATCAAGAGATATTGCGTTGAGAAGTGTGAAAAGCGGTAATTTATGCAAAAAACACAAAAATACAACTTTGGATGATTATAACAAGACAATGAGAGACAAAATAAAAAATCCGGAGGAACGTTTTTTTGTTTATGTACATAGCTTTCATTTGAAGTCGAAAAGAGGACTATATTCAACTGTTTGTAAAAGTTAAATAGCTTTAAGTGAAAATCGTCAAAAAACACAGTTTTTGGGTACAGATCAATAATATGGTTAAAAATGTAAAAAATCACCACAGAAACCACAACTTCATACAAAGACTCGACATAATTAATGAAAAAAATGGTATATTTATCTTATCTTTACTGTGAAATGTGATGGAGGAAAAATGAGCTAACGAACCTGCATCTCAACCTTAAATCAGTCCCTGTGCAAAAAAGTGAAATTGTAACTCAGCAAATATGTGGTGAAAAAATCAAGCAAAATTATGCAAAATTCAGCACGCAGGGAATTTAGTGAAAGCAATCAGATCAGCTGTTGAAAATAATGAACTGATCCCAAACTAATTCTAGTTATTGTCTTTGTAGTGAGGTGAAGTCACAAAAATTGGATTCAAAGACAATAGGATTAAGACTATTCTGTCAGTTGCTGCTATTGTAGCAAACAACACAATATCAAAGACTGTCATTATCGTAAAAAAATACACTTTCTTGAAAGACAATTTCTGATTAATTTTTATGATCATATCATATAAGTTGTAACTGAGTATTTCAGGTATACATTTCATATATCATATAAGTTGTAACTGAGTATTTCAGGTATACATTTCATGTATCATATCAGTTGTAACTGAGTATTTCAGGTATACATTTCATGTATCATATAAGTTGTAACTGAGTATTTCAGGTATATATTTCATATATCATATAAGTTGTAACTGAGTATTTCAGGTATACATTTCATGTATCATATAAGTTGTAACTGAGTATTTCAGGTATACATTTCATGTATCATATAAGTTGTAATTGAGTATTTCAGGTATACATTTCATGTATCATATCAGTTGTAACTGAGTATTTCAGGTATACATTTCATGTATCATATAAGTTGTAACTGAGTATTTCAGGTATACATTTCATATATCATATAAGTTGTAACTGAGTATTTCAGGTATACATTTCATGTATCATATAAGTTGTAACTGAGTATTTCAGGTATACATTTCATGTATCATATAAGTTGTAACTGAGTATTTCAGGTATACATTTCATGTATCATATCAGTTGTAACTGAGTATTTCAGGTATACATTTCATGTATCATATCAGTTGTAACTGAGTATTTCAGGTATACATTTCATGTATCATATAAGTTGTAACTGAGTATTTCAGGTATACATTTCATATATCACATCAGTTGTAATTGAGTATTTCAGGTATACATTTCATGTATCATATAAGTTGTAATTGAGTATTTCAGGTATACATTTCATATATCACATCAGTTGTAACTGAGTATTTCAGGTATACATTTCATATATCATATAAGTTGTAATTGAGTATTTCAGGTATACATTTCATATATCACATCAGTTGTAACTGAGTATTTCAGGTATACATTTCATATATCATATCAGTTCAGTTGTAACTATGTATTTCAGGTATTCATTTCGAGTATCCTATTTTCATTACACTATAATACTTCAGATAAACTAGTTACCGGTATATGTATCAACGCCTTTTCATAAAAATATATACCTATAGAAAATCTGGATTATAGTATGAAATTCAAAAAAATCATTTTTTGTCATGAAAATATACAACATTGGGCCAGAATTACTAAATTTATCATATTTTTTAGCGATAAAGGTAAAAGTAGTAAGAAGATTAGCATGTAGAGTAAGGTCACTAATTTATTTCTAATGTTGGGAAACAGACATCTGGTTATGTCTGCCGATTTTGATCTACAGCTGATAATACACTATTTAAAAACCTTGATATCAAACTCACATGATACTAAGACAAACAGGAAGTGTTAATACACATCTGCAACACAACAAATGTACACCCACGCTCTTTGTACCTGTATGTAATATATATATATATTAATAGTGGTCAGTAATAGTCTTTACCTGATTGGCTGATGTTGCTTCCTCTGGTTTCTTATCATCTCGTATCCGTAGAAACCGTGGAAATCGCAATGAGATTCCTTTCTCTGGATCAACCTAATCAATACAAAATTACACTATCTTTAACAAACATAGTTTTTTTTATCATTATGTTTCACATACATACATACATACATACATACATACATACATACATACATACGTACGTACATACATATACATACATACATACATACATACATACATACATACATACTACATGCAGACAGACAGGCAGGCAGGCAGGCATACATAGATACATACATACACACACACACACACATACATATACATATACATGCATACATATGATACATACATCCATACATATATCAGTGTTCTCCATAGATTGTTTTGATGGCAGGATGGCTAATTTGCAGAATTTATTCATATGATTTGCATAATGATAACGATTAGTTTTGTCAGGAAAGCTAAAATTATTTCAAATCATCTTAAGCAATAACAAGTATGTTTCTCAGAGAAGCTACAATTATTTCAAACTAAATGTCTAGAGATGAGTAGACTTTAAAAAAAAAACATTTAAAAGTTTGATATATGTGAGACTTACAATACTTTACTATTGAGGACTTCAAAAATTAGCGAGAGTTTGTGACGTTATTGTCCACCATGTTGGAATTTTGTACACAGTCTCCTTGGTCGAACTTCACAATATACATATACGATGGCCAACTATTAACTAAAGTGTTTTCAGAGTAAATTTTAACATAAAACTAATGACTGGACACAACATCACCACTTTATCAAATGGTATATGAGTCTGTTATACTTTTTTGACGATGTTGATGAATGCAAGTCAAAAGTCTACAACATCATGTTTGCATGTAATAAACCATATTCTTAAATGGCAGCCGAGATCTCGCACAATGCGAGAGTTGCGCGTGATCTACTGCTTGGGGGGGGGGGGATACACTTTGCATTAGTTTATCAACAATGGGCGATAGTATAGTGTCTGACGAACGATCAAAACCCAGCGTAACATTTAAAACTCTCAAAAGATGGAAGGCATCAGAACTAAAGAGCTATTTAAAAGACCATGACCTGCCAACATCTGGAAAACAAGTCATTGAGAATGACATAGTCCCCGCTATAATTGGGTTTTAAGGAATTATCACTACTCTGATCACGCAACAACATTTGTGAACCTAAAACAAACAGACTTAGATATGTTGTGTGTGCTTGTTGGACATGGAATATGCGTCCAACGATAAAGGATTGGTTGGGTATGGGGGATCATATCACGATGAAAATGGAGTCTGAGTTATGGCTTTGGACATGGAAAATTCACAAACAAAATGGCTGCCAGGCAGCCATATTGGATCGTATCATGACGAAAATGGATATGCACATGTATGTCATAGAACACTGTCCTAATACCAACTTTAAATGAGATCTGTTCAAGCATGTCTGAGTTATGGCTTTGGACATGAAAATTCGCAAACAAAATGGCTGCCAGGCAGCCATATTGGATCGTATCACAACGAAAATGGATATGCACATGTATGTCATAGAACACTGTCCTAATACCAACTTTGAATGAGATCTGTTTAAGCATGTCTGAGTTATGGCTTTGGACATGGAAAATTCACAAACAAAATGGCTGGCAGGCAGCCATATTGGATCGTATCACAACGAAAATGGATATGCACATGTATGTCATAGAACACTGTCCTAATACCAACTTTGAATGAGATCTGTTCAAGCATGTCTGAGTTATGGCTTTGGACATGGAAAATTCACAAACAAAATGGCTGGCAGGCAGCTATATTGGATCGTATCACGCGAAAATGGATATACACATGTATGTCATAGAACACTGTCCTAATACCAACTTTGAATGAGATCTGTTCAAGCATGTCTGAGTTATGGCTTTGGACATGAAAATTCACAAACAAAATGGCTACCAGGCAGCCATATTGGATCGTATCACAATGAAAATGAATATGCACATGTATGTCATAGAACACTGTCCTAATACCAACTTTGAATGAGATCTGTTCAAGCATGTCTGAGTTATGGCTTTGGATATGAAAATTCACAAATAAAATGGCTGCTAGGCGGCCATATTGGATCGTATCATGACAACAATGAATATGCACATGTATGTCATAGAACACTGTCCTAATACCAACTTTAAATGAGATCTGTTAAAGCATGTCTGAGTTATGGCTCTAGACAGGGAAAATTCGCAAACAAAATGGTTGCTAGGCAGCCATATTGGATCGTATCATAAAACAAATTGACGTGCATATGTATGCCATAGCATGTTGCCCCTGTACCAAGTTTCAAAAAAATCGGTCCAGGCATCTCCAAGAAACAGCTGCGGACGGATGGACGGACGGACGGACGGATGCACGGACAGACGGAACCCAATCCATAAGTCCCCGTTCCGGACTTCGTCCGCGGGGACTAAAAAGATTATTTGAATTTGCCTGCATTAAGGCATAAGGGGCCGTACCGAACATAATTCCTTCGTTTAGGGAGAGGGGTAAGAGTTCATTTCACTTTGCGTGCGTCAAAATCGCTATAAGGATTTTTAATTCTTACTAAAATGGAATCAAAAGAGGCAACGCTATTTTCTGGCCCAGAAAAAATGACAGTCAGGAACTTTGCTGACATACATACACGGAGAGAGATGCATGTTGTTTTAAAATAACCAAGTAACCCACCTGGCCAGGCAGTGATGTACAATAAATCAGTGATTTTTTTAAGGCAGGTAAGCCGGTAAATGTACCATTTTGTTCATTTTAGTGACATTTTATCTAGTGTCATGTAAGTAGTGTCAGTGAACAACACAAGCCGAGATGTCACATGTTTGACGTGGCCTCTAAACTTGAACTAAAGTGTCGTAGATGGTGGTATTGCTAACGTTTATTTCAGCACTCACAGCAAGTTGATCGATTGACTGATGTTGATTCAATCCTTCTATTAATGTGAAAATCAAAAGTTCGATCACCTAAAATAATTATTAAGCAATACTTTAGTACAAGTAATTCCAAACAGATTTGTAGATGTTTTCACGTGATAGTTGTTGAAACATGTGAAAGCCACGGCCGTTCATCACTGTCTTGGTGCGACAGTCAAAATCGACATGTATAAATTACGGAAACGTGCGAATAAAAACTACTTGACAGATACAACTTGAAGGCTAAAAAGCATGAGAACTGGTAAATACAATTTCTAGTTGAAACTATGTTTTGCAGAGACAGTAAAACGTTTTACAATTTGAATTGCAATTCGAGTTTGTTGTGTTTAGCGATGTCATGGTATATGATACCTTGGAGTAGTTATACAGACAGTATAATTACTCCAAGATGATACATATATGTAGGACAAGTCCTTGGAAAGTTACTGAAGTCAATCCAAGTCAATTTGAACAGCCGTAAACAAAGTTGCAGTGGTCATTTCCACCCATACTAAACGTAGACGCTCTGAGCGACAACCCACGCTATACTGTGACACAAGTTACACAATGGTTTCCTTTCAGCGTTTGCCCCCCAAGCGGAAACTCTCGCGTTTTGCGAGATCTCGGCCGCCATTTAAGAATATGGTTTATTCATGTAATAATAGACAGTGGAGGGGAAACATGTCATTGCATGGCACAATGGTGTCACTTTACTTCTGTAAAGGTGTGAACAATCGTTTTTTTTATCGCATTTGTTTTCTTAGAGTGTTTAATGTGTGATAACAAATAATGATGGCAATGAAGGGTTCAAAGGATGCAAATGTTCATGGAACAATATGAAAGGTGGGAGACTTAGACTATGACAACAGGGCACATGACTGATATACTAGGGTGCAAACATTTAAAGCAGGGCACTGGCCGTATGTGCCCTGCTAAAACCTCTTGTGGAAACTGTACGTACATACACGCATAGGTACATACACACAAACATATACATACATACTTGTACTCTGGCGTTGGCATTAAATTTCGACTGACAGTTACAAATGAGGGTATTGACCAATCAGGGAAAAGCGTGAAGACCGGTGTGTCAGTAGAGTAGCATCTGATATCGGTGGCTGGAGTGTATTTTCAGTGTAATGAGAGCCAATTAATGCCATCCTGGGAAGAGTGATTAGACACAGACAAGCATAACAAAAACATGACCCCTGACTGTGACTGAACAGATAAGACTTCCATTCACAAGTTGAACACTATTTTGGTAATAATAAACATTACCTTGGAGTGTATTTAGAAGGTGAATAAAATACATGTACTACAACTTGCAAGTGATAGATAGTATAATGACAGGGAGAAAGTGACATTTTCTTGTTATGGCAGCTTTGGAGGACATAGTTTAAAAACTGAAGGTGAGTGTACCAATAAATACACATGCATTATGTAAAGTTTGGAATAGTTGGGTTAAGGAATATTCAAGAAGGACTGGATACCATTTGCCGCCGATTGGATGCCTTGTACAGTTTATGGTCGAGGCGAGAATAGCAGACAGTTTACCTTACCCAGGGGAAACATTAACTCAACCACAGTCCCTACATGACTCAACTATGGGAGTGTATATTCTGTGTATGAGATCCAATTAATGCCATCCTGGGAAGAGTGATTAGATGCTGACAATCATAACAACAACATGGCCCCTGACTGTGTGTGCCCAGGAAGAACGATTAGACACAGACGATCATAACAACAACATGGCCCTTGACTGTTACTGAACTGATAAGACTTGGTTCACTTGCTGAACGTTATTTTTAGTAATAAAAAATGTAAACATGACCGCAGAGGGTATTTAGACAAGGTGAACAAAATCACAGTTTCTTACTTGTCTGTGATAAAATACACATAAGTCGCAACTTGCACTTGGGATACACAGTATCAGGGCTGGGAGAAAGTGACGGTTTGCTGTTATGACATCTGAGAGGACACAGATCAGAAATTGAAGACGTGTGTACCGAAAAATACACAAAAAAATACTACTTGGGCATGCAAAGTTTAGAATAGTTGGGCCAAGGAAAGGAATGAAGACAGACTCGACTGCCCTATACCGTTTGTCACTGATTTACCGACAATTACAGACAAAGAGCTGACCAAATGGCTCGTACAGTTTGTGGTCGAGGCAACGGACAGTTTACCTTTTTACCTTACCCAGGGGAAACATTAACTCAATAATATCCAACGACATATCAGGGACAATGGGCATCCCCGATTTCAACTTCATGGATACATCAAATAAGACATTTTATGAATTCCATGCAGCGCTGAATGCAGAAAGGAAGTCACTGATGTCTCGCAGAATAGGAGCGGTAAGAAAGCAAGCATAGTTAATAAGTGAAGAAGAGGAGAAACGACTATGGGACATTGGTGAACTGAGTTTGACAACCGCGATTGGAATGTCGCATGCGATGCTATTCTACACCTGCAAAGCATTTGGACTGAGAGGGTGTGAAGAACACGCAAAATTGGAGGTTGAACAATTTCAGTTCGGCGAAGACAGCATAGGAAAGTTTGTAACATTTGTTGGATGGACTAATATGACTTATAAGGCAAGTTCAGATCAACGTAATATGTGAAACAAAGTCATTAAACACTACAACGACCCGACAAATGACCAATCTGTCTACAACATCATATATACGTATTTGTGCTTGATACCACCCGAAGGTAGAATATACCACCAGCTGTTACCACAGCTTAATTTCTCAGAATTTGTAGGTAAACATAAATTGGAGAAATGGTGTACTTTATTTAAATGTAATCATAGACCCTACATGAAATTAATATGGTATTGCTGTTTCTTTACACTGGTCTTGTGTAATAGACACAGATGAAAGTTGTACTTTTGATAGAATTTCTGTGTGCTACTGCAGGCACATTATCGCAGACACATGTCTATCTAAACTTTGAACCTTTCTTTCCTCATGATCCAGAGATAAATCGTAGTAGCATCTCCTTACAAAGTAGAACACGTGAAACCCATGGGGAGCAGACAACCAAGGTGTGTCTGAACATTATGTACAAAACAAAAATTGAAGACTGTATTGTGTGTTGATGAAGGACTTATGACATATCAAGTGTTATTGGATGTTAGCTTTATGTACACTATATTGCTTCGTAATACACAACATTTCAAAAGTTTGAGAGGTGTATTTTATTTGCACGTAATTATGTTTCTTTACGCTAGTCTTGTTGAATAGAGGCAGATTTCAGAGAAATTGTTTATCTGCAATTACATCACAATTGACAGTGGTACGAAATACACTCAATTGTGATGTAATTGCTATTTTCATCACAACGTTTATGTACATTGAATGTTGACACCGGCGTGTATCAATTTTGTCAGCTTTAGGCGTCAGTCTTCTTATCGGAAATCAAAACACAGACAATGAGTGTATGAAGTTCTTCATGGGAAGAATATATCACCATGAAAGAATGTTCCCGGGGTACAAGGTAAATGTCATCCGGGCAATACATGCCTCCTACGTAGGCGTGTATTTACCCGGACGGCATTTATTGCATACATACATACATACATACATACACACACACACACACACACACACACATACATACATACATACACACACACACATACATACATACACACACATACATACATACATACATACATACACACACACACATACATACATACAAGCCTATATGATGGCAAACAATTGTTTATCGTAGATGTACATTTCATGATTAGCAATGGAGCAATGATGGGGAAGGGAGTTGAAACATTGTATATCGTAGATGTACATTTCATGATTAGCAATGGAGCAATGATGGGGGAAGGAGTTGAAACATTGTATATTGTAGATGTACATTTCATGATTAACAATGGAGCAATGATGGCGATTATCAATGCAATGATTACACAAGGAAATTTGGCTTTATGGGTGAAATGAAATGAAATGAACACACTGAATTGAATAATGATGCTACATAATAATATCTTACCAAATTACAGTTATGAAATGTGACCTTAATGTAAATGAGGGTGGGTAATGACCTAGTATGGCATCCTTACACTCTCAATAAATGAACTCTGAGGGCTCCCTTCATTTGCTAATGAAACCTCACCTAAATATTCACCAAATGGTTGAGGTCATTTAACCTATGGTGTTGGAAGTTCAGTATATTTTTTTTTTTATTATTTGAGAGATACCCATGGCTATGTTTGAATTGATATGTTTATTTATTTACTGAGAGTGAAAACAAAGATGTGCTCTAAACATAGAAATTATGTTGCACCATGATGTGCTATTGCCATCCATATAATGCCTGTTGGTTGCTTGGTACTTAGTAATCTTTTCCAATAATTTTGTGTTCACAATGATTTAGTTTAAAAATCAGAAATTCATCATGTTAGACTCTCACAAATGTGACACACATACATACACACAATAACACATAGACACACACATATACATACATACGCGCACACACACACATGCACACACACACACACACACACACACACACACACACACACACACACACACACATATATAGGTTATAGCCTGCTTCGGAGTGACAAATACGGGCATAGACACTGATTACACTAATCCGAAAGTACATAATGTAATGATAAGTAACACCTTTTGTCTGGTATAACACCGGCATACGACAACCTAAAATTCCATCGACGTAGATTTGAGGACATGGAGAAATGAACTTGATATATTTCTTACAAAACTAAATTAGCCTGGCAAAAAATGAGTCTGGATCCAAATAGTGACAACGTCTACAACCATAACACTCAGAGATGATTGTACGAATGTGTAGTGATCATAACACTCAGAGATGATTGTACAAATGTGTAGTGATCATAACACTCGGAGATGATTGTACAAATGTGTAGTGATCATAACACTCAGAGATGATTGTACAAATGTGTAGTGATCATAACACTCAGAGATGATTGTACAAATGTGTAGTGATCATAACACTCGGAGATGATTGTACAAATGTGTAGTGATCATAACATGTATAAGAAACCAGACTATGACAAACCTTTGTTCTCAAATACATGTCACGAATGTTAATCTACTGTAGAGGCTACCTGCTGGCAATATTGGAAAAGAATTTAGAAAAGACAGCTAGCCTCTAGACTAATGTAATTTGCCTATCGTGCTGCAGCCAATGGTGTATGGTATACCATACTAGTGCATTACATTGACCAACTCTTTAGGGACAGAAAAACGAATGGCTCGCAGTATTGTACTTTCAGTCAAAACCTATTGATCTTGGTTAGGGGTATTATATATCAACCACTGACAGAGTTGTGTCTTAGTTTTCATTATGGATGGAAGGGATCTCTATTTCACTTCCTGTGACCTCGCAGTTCCCTCACTTCCACAGTGCTTCTCTTCCACCATAAACCCTACACATTGAGTCTATAGTTTTAATATATAAATCACAAGATTTTCTATTGTGTAAAAGTTAACAATATCATTGGTGACTATTTAATCCTATTATCCCACTTTTCCAAGTTCTCATGATATCACCTGCTACACTTTTAGAGTAATCTTATCTGTTAGTCAAACATTGCAAATTTCAATAGTATATCTTTTGTTGGTGAAAGATATGGCCAGTTAATTTCCAGTCAATCACTGGTTAAGACTATTTCATGGTACATACATACATACATACATACATACATACATACATACATACATACATACACACACACACACACACACACGTACGTACGTACGTACGTACGTACATACATACATACATACATACACATATATACACACATGCATACATGCATACATACATACATACATACACATATATACACACATACATACATGCATACATACATACACACATATACATACATACACATGCATACATATACACATACATACATACATACATACATACATACACACACACACGTACGTACGTACGTACGTACGTACATACATACACATATATACACACATGCATACATACATACATACATACATACATACATACATACATACATACACATATATACACACATACATACATGCATACATACATACACACATATACATACATACACATGCATACATATACACATACATACATACATACATACATATATATATACATACATACATACATACATACATACACACACATACACACACACATACATACATACATACATACATACAGGCATGTATGTATATAGACATGCACATATGGACACAGACACAGACACAGCTTAAACTTACAATGCCTGCTGCAGCCTTGTGTACAGGTGATATAGATAAATCAGCTGCCTTGATTTCCCACACTTGTACTGCATCAAACCAATGATCAGGTTCTACTGATGAATCCCATCTATAATAGGCCTTAGGCTTCTCTATCACATGGTCTTTAAAAAATGTATTGTGTTGTTCTAACTCTTCATCTTTAAAACCAGTTCCAATCTGTAAAACAAATATATAAACAACACAGTTAACTTTCAAAATAACCAGACAACAAAAATATTAGTACCTGGCACATAAACATATTTTTAACTGCATGGGGTGGAGGTGTTTTGTGTTGGTCTTTATGTTAAAGGTGGTGTATAGGTAAAATTACTCATGTTTCCAGGTCAGTTTACATATGTTTCCTGTCTAAACTAAGATACAACATTCAAGAAATTCTGTAAACCTTACAAAATCTGCTCCAATCTATCATGGTTGTATGTGACTATATTTTACTTATACCTTGGAATGATACCCTGGATAGTATTTGGCTGTAGTTTATACATACATATCACAACAATGATACCCTGGATAGTATTTGGCTGTAGTTTATACATACATATCACAACAATATCAAATTGTTTTCTAAATGGTCATTTATAATTTTACAATAGCGCCAATGACATTGTAGCACAACTGTATTTAGCTGTTGCTGTGGGCATGGTCTTGTTGCTAGGCATATTTGTGTACATATTTGGAATCTTTAATAACTTGCCTGCCCGTCCCACTTTTCATCTTTGCAATGTAAACCATCATTTAGCTGTTGCTATGGGTGTGGTACTGTTGCTAGGCATATTTACATACATATTTTGAATCTGTATTCACTTACCTACCCATCCCTGTTGTCTTTGTAATATGCATCATTTCACTGTTGCTAAGGGCATGTACATGGTTGCCTGGACCAATTGTGTAGAAATGTTTTAAACAATAACTGCGACAATAACACCTCCAGAAACATCCCCACCAAATTTCAACCCCATTCACCATGTAGTTTCAAGAAATAAGTTTTTGACCAAAAATTGACATTTTGACCTTATTTGCATATCAATGATGGGATCATCACGTTGTGAATACAGCTTTATCTACACATCTCTAGATGCATCCCCATTAAATTTCAGCCCAATCTGCTGAGATATTTTTCCAAAAATACACATTTTTATACGTAATTGTATATCACATGATGGATCATATTATGAACAACTCTTCATCTAAACACCACTAAGAACGTTCCCATCAAATTTCAACCCAGTCTGCCAAATTATTTTGAAATTATAGATTTTTGACCAAAAGACACATCTTTATGCCTAATTTGCATATCACTGATGGGATCATCGTGTTATGAACAATTCTTAATATAAACATCCTGGAGAACATTCCAACCAAATTTCAGCTCAATCTGCTCGACAGTTTTTAAAAAAAAGGTTTTTGACCAAAAATACACATTTCTATACCTAATTTGCATATCACTGAGGAGATCATCATGTTCAATTCTTGATCTAAAACACCACGAAGAAAATTCCCATCAAATGTCAGACCAATCTGTCCAGTACTTTTTGAGTTTAAGTTTTTTTTGACCAAAATCACATTTCTTTAATAACCCAAATCACACACCGATGGTAAGATCATTTTGATGTGAACAATTTCCCAACTAGACACTCAAGGTAACATACCCACCAAATATCATGGCAAAAGGTCTAGCGGTTTTTAACTTGAAGTTGTTTACACACACACACACACACACACACTGACAGACAGACAGTTTGCCATGCCCACTGCACTACTGAAACTAAGAAATTCAGTGGTGCTAAAAAGCACATAATAAATGCTTTTCATCAGCTAATCACCATAACTTCAAGTAATAGGATAATATGCTAAGATGTAATATAAAGTGAAAATTAAAAAAAAAATTAAAGACCACTTTGATCAATGTTACACCTAATCTACATTGTATATTATAACAAACACCAAGAGTTTGTTTGTTTGTATGCCTGTGTTCACCTCTGTGTTTGTTTGTTTGTATGCCTGTGTTCACCTGTGTTTGTTTGTTTGTATGCCTGTGTTCACCTGTGTTTGTTTGTTTGTATGCCCGTGTTCACCTCTGTGTTTGTTTGTGTGTGTGTGTATACCTCTGTGTTTGTTTTTGTATGTGTGTTCACCTCTGTTTGTTTGTTTGTATGCCCGTGTTCACCTCTGTGTTTGTTTGTTTGTATGCCTGTGTTCACCTCTGCGTTTGTTTGTTTGTATGCCCGTGTTCACCTCTGTGTTTGTTTGTGTGTGTGTGTTTACCTCTGTTTGTTTGTGTGTGTGTGTGTTCACCTCTGTGTTTGTTTGTTTGTTTGTATGCCCGTGTTCACCTTTGTGTTTGTGTGTGTGTGTTTACCTCTGTTTGTTTGTTTGTTTGTATGTTTGTTTGTATGTATGTATGTATGTATGTATGTATGTATGTATGTATGTATGTATGTATGTATGTATGTATGCCTGTGTTTACCTCTGTGTTTGTTTGTAAGCCCGTGTTCACCTCTGTGTTTGTTTGTTTGTGTATGTATGCCTGTGTTCACCTCCGTGTTTGTTTGTATGCCTGTGTTCACCTCTGTGTTTGTTTGTTTGTTTGTTTGTGAGTGTATGTTTACCTGTTTGTTTGTTTGTATGTATGTATGTATGTATGTATGTATGTATGTATGTATGTATGTATGTATGTATGTATGTATGTATGTATGTATGTATGTATGTATGTATGTATGTATGTATGTATGTATGTATGTATGTATGTATGCCTGTGTTTACCTCTTTGTTTGTGAATGTATGATTCTGTATACATGTGAATGTATTTAAATCTGTGTGTCAATCCTTGTTCATATAAATAAATGTGTGAACATGTGTGATTCTGTATACATGTGTGTGATTCTGTGTATGTGAAAATGTGAATGTATTTAAATCTGTGTGAATCTCTGTCTGTGCACATGTGTATTAATTATTATGTGTGTGTGTGTCTATCTGTGTTTGTATGTTAATATGACTGTTTGGACGTGCCTTATTGTTTACCTCTGTGGGTATGTGAATTTGTTTGTGTATTTGTGATGTCTGTCAGCATTATGTATACGTATATACAATACAACATATACCAGATTTAAACTGAATGCCTTCCGTAACGGTAATATTGAGCTTTTTGTTCCTACACATAATAATTGCTGGAATGCAACAACCTTGTTATAGTAGGCTATTAGTACATGATATACCCCTGAATTGGCAAAAAGGTGTGCCAAACTTTAAGAAATATGAAAGGACTTTGTGATATCAATCTAATTATGTACATGTAGTTGAACAGATAAAAATGGCTTTTGAAATCAAATTATTCAAATTTACAGGGCTACACATACATCCGACATGCATACAGACATACGTACATTTACCCATGCATACAGAACAAATGTATGGATTGCTTATTGGTATCATTTGAACACAATGAATGTTACACGTTACCTCTATATCTGTGAAAGTCAGTTGTCGAAAAAGTTATCCAAATATCCACTACCTATATTCAATACAGGAAAGCTTGACTCGACTTTGAACACTCACACACAAATCGCTAGTACACATCAGAAAGTTTACACACTTTATGGTAAGCATAATACCGCTCTATACTTTGATGCTAGTTTACGGCAATATACCCATTATGTAACACTCAGTTCAAGAATTTCACGATGCACGCCACAATGAGGTGAATTTCCATGGTTCTCAAGTTCATTTGTTTTCTCAAAATATTAAATTCAGAACTGGACAGAAACTTATCGATATATATTTTGATATACATACCTTTCAATACAAGCAACCCGAATACATTGAGCGGTCTAGAACAAAGCCAATTAATGTCAGAAAATTGGGGAAAAATTGACTAAATGAAACCACTACCCAACATTGTAACACACTAACAACATTTACTTTTCTCATTCGCATTGTTATGATATGTTATTTTTTACAAATAAATACAGGCGTTCTGGCAGCAAACCCGCCCTTAGTATCGAAAGATTTATATTAAAACAAAGAGAGAAGATTTTCAATTTTGATCGAAGAAAAGATCATATGGATTTATGTTGGCGAATCCTCCAGCAAGCATTTTTGGTAGAAAGCTGGTGATTTCACCCGAAGTTGAAGCTGACCTGGTTTGACCGACGATCTCAGCTCCCCATGCATGCTTTCAGAAACAGAAACACACGCGAGTATCAAACGAAGTAAAAACAAGATTTTAAATTTTGAAATAGTGAAGAGATCGTATGATTGCCTGCAGATATGATCTTATGGCCAACTACAACATGTAATGTGAAGCTTTTATAGAACGTTATAGGATATAGCTCTCACCGTAGTGGGAGTTTTAATAAAGGCCAACAAAAGAGAAGGAATTGTTACTGGTCACAATGCATCACTGAAATGCCCCCACTTAAATCTTTTCCCCCCTGTTTTTCCTGCCAATGCAGTCTGCAGATCCACGGGAAAACACAAAATAACTCTACCTATGTTAATTGCTACTTCAGTAAAGACAACTGCAGAAGTAATCATGAACAATTTAAAAAAAATTTTTTTTAATTCGCATCAAATTTAGACAACATTTCCTGACCAGAAACAATATTTTATTATTAGGTCTGGTTTCAAAACATTTATGACTGTGTTATTAGATCTGTTTACTTACAGTAGTTACCCGGCTATGTTTTTCTATTGAAAGAGGAAACCAACTTCTCAAAAAAACTCTCTGAATTATATTAGATCGCATTGTGTTTATTAGATGTTTTATTTGCTGCAGTACTTCATACCTGGCTATGTTTTTCTTTAATCAACTATACAAAAATGTCTTAAAATATATCCATGAAGTAGTATGGAGCCACAGAAATAAAAAATCAGTTACTTCGTTCAAACAAACTCCAACCCAATCTCAGGGGTCAACATGCAAATTCTAATAGAGGTCACAATAGTATCTAGTAATATGAATCCATTGTAAAATTCAATATGGCCACTGAATACATGTACTGTAATAACTCTGTAGATAAATGGCTGCTGTACAATACAATATGTCTAGTAGCATAAAATGAAATGAAATATGCTCTTTGGTAAAACTCAAAGTGATGTGTCTACATGTCTGTTCACAATTCATATATTTTGATTGCCATGCTAGGTGTTTTACAAAGTGAAAATAATCTTAAAGAAACTTGCCTTCTCCACACAACATAAGGATTATTCTACTACTCTTTATAATACACTTCAAAGAAAGATTTCAAGCTAAACTTCTTAATGCCACTCTGCCTGGAGAACATGTTTTTTTATCTATAATTCATCATCACACCAATACACACTAAATACCACTTTATCTTGGTACAACAGATATCAATTTCCATCCCTTGAGACCTTGAAAGTATAATCTTCAAAAGCAGAGTCTGGAAACAGACTTATAATAAGAGATATAAAACTGCCAGAAAACTAAGTCCGACTCAAACTAGTACGTAAAATACTGACATCATATGTAGTAGATGACATACATGGTTGATGGTGTTGCCTTGGTGATGTGGATATAACTACCCTGTAATCAAGGGAGTGTAAACACTAAACGAAGTTGAAAACTTGATATCACTGTATCAGAGGCACTGCTGCCCTTACTGACAATGTAAAGACATTAATGTGGCTTATATCATTCACATGTTGCAATGATAGTTTAGTTCGTCTATCTAAGATTGCCTATAGCTTGATTTCCATAGTAGTATATCAACAATAGTTTGTTTGTGTCTATCTTAGTTTGCCTATAGCCTGATTTCCATAGTAGTATATCAACAATATTTTTAGTTGTGTCTATCTTAGTTTGCCTATAGCTTGATTTCCATAGTAGTATATCAACAACAGTTTTAATTTGTGTCTATCTTAGTTTGCCTATAGCTTGATTTCCATAGTAGTATATCAACAATGATTTTAGTTTGAGTCTATCTTAGTTTGCATATAGCTTGGTTTCCATAGTGGTATATCAACAATATTTTTAGTTGTGTCTATCTTAGTTTGCCTATAGCTTGATTTCCATAGTAGTATATCAACAATATTTTTAGTTGTGTCTATCTTAGTTTGCCTATAGCTTGATTTCCATAGTAGTATATCAACAACAGTTTTAATTTGTGTCTATCTTAGTTTGCCTATAGCTTGATTTCCATAGTAGTATATCAACAATGATTTTAGTTTGAGTCTATCTTAGTTTGCCTATAGCTTGGTTTCCATAGTGGTATATCAACAATATTTTTAGTTGTGTCTATCTTAGTTTGCCTATAGTTTGATTTCCATAGTAGTATATCAACAATAGTTTTAATTTGTGTCTATCTTAGTTTGCCTATAGCTTGATTTCCATAGTAGTATATCAACAATAGTTTTAATTTGTGTCTATCTTAGTTTGCCTATAGCTTGATTTCCATAGTAGTATATCAACAATAGTTTTAATTTGTGTCTATCTTAGTTTGCCTATAGCTTGATTCCCATAGTAGTATATCAACAATAGTTTTAGTTTGTGTCTATCTTAGTTTGCCTATAGCTTGATTCCCATAGTAGTATATCAACAATAGTTTTAGTTTGTGTCTATCTTAGTTTGCCTATAGCTTGATTTCCATAGTATATCAACAATAGTTTTAGTTTGTGTCTATCTTAGTTTGCCTATAGCTTGATTTCCATAGTATATCAACAATAGTTTTAGTTTGTGTCTATCTTAGTTTGCCTATAGCTTGATTTCTATAGTATATCAACAACAGTTTTAGTTTGTCTTAGTTTCCCTATAGTCTGATTTCCATAGTAGTATATCAACAACAGTTTTAGTTTGCATCTATCTTAGTTTGCCTATAGCATGATTTCCATAGTAGTATATCAACAAGTTTTAGTTTGCGTCTATCTTAGTTTGCCTATAGCTTGATTTCCATAGTAGTACATCGACAACAGTTTTAGTTTGCGTCTATCTTAGTTTGCCTATAGCTTGATTTCCATAGTAGTACATCGACAACAGTTTTAGTTTGCGTCTATCTTAGTTTGCCTATAGCTTGATTTCCATAGTAGTACATCGACAACAGTTTTAGTTTGCGTCTATCTTAGTTTGCCTATAGCTTGATTTCCATAGTAGTATATCAACAATATTTTTAGTTGTGTCTATCTTAGTTTGCCTATAGCTTGATTTCCATAGTAGTATATCAACAATATTTTTAATTTGTGTCTATCTTAGTTTGCCTATAGCTTGATTTCCATAGTAGTATATCAACAACAGTTTTAATTTGTGTCTATCTTAGTTTGCCTATAGCTTGATTTCCATAGTAGTATATCAACAATGATTTTAGTTTGAGTCTATCTTAGTTTGCCTATAGCTTGGTTTCCATAGTGGTATATCAACAATATTTTTAGTTGTGTCTATCTTAGTTTGCCTATAGCTTGATTTCCATAGTAGTATATCAACAATATTTTTAGTTGTGTCTATCTTAGTTTGCCTATAGCTTGATTTCCATAGTAGTATATCAACAACAGTTTTAATTTGTGTCTATCTTAGTTTGCCTATAGCTTGATTTCCATAGTAGTATATCAACAATGATTTTAGTTTGAGTCTATCTTAGTTTGCCTATAGCTTGGTTTCCATAGTGGTATATCAACAATATTTTTAGTTGTGTCTATCTTAGTTTGCCTATAGCTTGATTTCCATAGTAGTATATCAACAATAGTTTTAATTTGTGTCTATCTTAGTTTGCCTATAGCTTGATTTCCATAGTAGTATATCAACAATAGTTTTAATTTGTGTCTATCTTAGTTTGCCTATAGCTTGATTCCCATAGTAGTATATCAACAATAGTTTTAGTTTGTGTCTATCTTAGTTTGCCTATAGCTTGATTCCCATAATAGTATATCAACAATAGTTTTAGTTTGTGTCTATCTTAGTTTGCCTATAGCTTGATTTCCATAGTATATCAACAATAGTTTTAGTTTGTGTCTATCTTAGTTTGCCTATAGCTTGATTTCCATAGTATATCAACAATAGTTTTAGTTTGTGTCTATCTTAGTTTGCCTATAGCTTGATTTCTATAGTATATCAACAACAGTTTTAGTTTGTCTTAGTTTCCCTATAGTCTGATTTCCATAGTAGTATATCAACAACCGTTTTAGTTTGCATCTATCTTAGTTTGCCTATAGCATGATTTCCATAGTAGTATATCAACAAGTTTTAGTTTGCGTCTATCTTAGTTTGCCTATAGCATGATTTCCATAGTAGTACATCGACAACAGTTTTAATTTGTGTCTATCTTAGTTTGCCTATAGCTTGATTTCCATAGTAGTATATCAACAATAGTTTTAATTTGTGTCTATCTTAGTTTGCCTATAGCTTGATTTCCATAGTAGTATATCAACAATAGTTTTAATTTGTGTCTATCTTAGTTTGCCTATAGCTTGATTTCCATAGTAGTACATCGACAACAGTTTTAGTTTGCGTCTATCTTAGTTTGCCTATAGCTTGATTTCCATAGTAGTATATCGACAAGTTTTAGTTTGCGTCTATCTTAGTTTGCCTATAGCTTGATTTCCATAGTAGTACATCGACAACAGTTTTAGTTTGCCTATTGTTTGATTTCCATAGTAGTATATCGACAACAGTTTTAGTTTGCATCTATCTTAGTTTGCCTATAGCTTGATTTCCATAGTAGTATATCAACAGTTTTAGTTTGTCTTAATTTGCCTATAGCTTGATTTCTATAGTAGTACATCAACAATAGTTTTAGTTTGTGTCTATCTTAGTTTGCCTATAGCTTGATTTCCATAGTAGTATATCAACAACAGTTTTAGTTTGCCTATTGTTTGATTTCCATAGTAGTATATCGACAACAGTTTTAGTTTGCCTATTGTTTGATTTCCATAGTAGTATATTAACAATAGTTTTAGTTTTTTAGTTTGCGTCTATCTTAGTTTGCCTATTGTTTGATTTCCATAGTAGTATATCGACAACAAGTTTTAGTTTTGTAAACACTAAACACTAAATATAAAATGAAATAGAAATCTAACATGTCAGTGTTCCTAAATTTAATCCATGTAGTTTTTCAGGAAGCTATTTTGTTGATTATGGTTACATCTGAAAATTGAACCACCACCCCACCATCCTACCACAATTTCTTGATTTTCAAACACAAAGTGTGAACTTTGCTTCCCCCAAAGAACAAACAAACAAAATTTTTGTAGAAAACAGTCCCCTTATATACAGCCAATACATGTACATCATTTACATATACAAAGTATGGCAACAATATTGGAATGTGACAAAATGAAAGGCAGCTACAATTGATTCTGTTGTGGGATTTTTGATATGACAACTTTCCTTATACAAATTACATGGTATACTTTAATTTGAGGTTGGGAGGATTTCTTGTTATTTTTAGTAATTGGGGTTACTTGACATCACACTTTCTTTGGCCATTTCTTTCCTTTACAGCAGCTTTCTGGGAGTATGGTTTTGGCAAAATATTTTTTTGTCAGTGTTCGTACACTTAAAGGAAAACAAAATTCCAGGACTCTCCAGGGGTTTTTTGTCAGTTTTCCAGGGGTATTCGTGTTGATTTTGGCCATTTTCCAGGGCTGTTGACCACTAAAGTATATTTTTGAACGACATCTAATTGTCTGATGTGGACAAGAAGAAATTAACATGGGTTCCCATAATATGTCACAAAACAAGAGATCAATTTTTTTTTCAATCAGTAATTTCCATTATTTTCCTTAGGAAAACTGATATTATTTTAAACTTAATCTCCACAGCTGACTGAAATCTCGTAATATGTGAGACTTACCACACTTACTGTTTGGAACTCCAAAATCTCATCATAGTTTGTGACATCATTAGCTGTCATCTTGGACAATATGTATTTTCATGATTGTTAGAAATTGATGTTCAACTAATAACTAAAAGTGTTTTCAAAGTAATATTGATCATAAAACTAATGATTGGGAATAATATCACCACTTTATCCAAAGGGACATATGATTCTGTTATACTCTTGATGACACTGAAGAATACCCCACTAGACCCTCTATGGACTGTAAATTTACCCACTGAACATCTATGTACACATTGCCAAGCTTACAAGTTACATATTATGCAGGCATCAAGGTACATAATTTCCTTTTGCAAAACCATTCACGACAATATCGGTTTTTCTTTAGGTATGTCATCTTTGTATCAGGTTTGATTGAAATCAGATATTGCATGTCAGAAAAATGACGTTTTACACGGACAAACACACAGGCGGACGGACGGAGCCCATTGTAGTTGATCCCCTTTTGGGGGACTAAAAAACTTTCTCAGTTAACTTTTCCAGGCTTGGGTTTTAAAAGGCATGATACTTGAAAACTCTTTGATCGGCATTAGATCAGCTACCTAGATATTATATCACTGTTACAGACATTTAAAGCCCATGTTAGATTAGGATATTAACATTTGGATAAGAAAGACTATTGTACCTCAGATTTATAGAATGAGTTATGGCCTTGAAGTTGAAGAAAAGTATTATTGTATGTAATCCCTATGACTACTGATAAAAAATTAACCAGGTCTGTATGTAAAAAGAATGATACTCAGTTTAACACTATCAAACAATGCAGGAATGATACTCAGTTTAACACTATCAAACAATGCAGGAATGATACCCAGTTTAACACTATCAAACAATGCAGGAATGATACTCAGTTTAACACTATCAAACAATGCAGGAATGATACTCAGTTTAACACTATCAAACAATGCAGGAATGATACTCAGTTTAACACTATCAAACAATGCAGGAATGATACTCAGTTTAACACTATCAAACAATGCAGGAATGATACTCAGTTTAACACTATCAAACAATGCAGGAATGATACTCAGTTTAACACTATCAAACAATGCAGGAATGATACTCAGTTTAACACTATCAAACAATGCAGGAATGATACTCAGTTTAACACTATCAAACAATGCAGGAATGATACTCAGTTTAACACTATCAAACAATGCAGGGATGATACTCAGTTTAACACTATCAAACAATGCAGGAATGATACTCAGTTTAACACTATCAAACAATGCAGGGATGATACTCAGTTTAACACTATCAAACAATGCAGGAATGATACTCAGTTTAACACTATCAAACAATTCAGGGATGATACTCAGTTTAACACTATCAAACAATGCAGGGATGATACTCAGTTTAACACTATCAAACAATGCAGGAATGATACTCAGTTTAACACTATCAAACAATGCAGGAATGATACTCAGTTTAACACTATCAAACAATGCAGGAATGATACTCAGTTTAACACTATCAAACAATGCAGGAATGATACTCAGTTTAACACTATCAAACAATGCAGGAATGATACTCAGTTTAACACTATCAAACAATGCAGGAATGATACTCAGATTAACACTATCAAACAATGCAGGAATGATACTCAGTTCAACACTATCAAACAATGCAGGAATGATACTCAGTTTAACACTATCAAACAATGCAGGAATGATACTCAGTTTAACACTATCAAACAATGCAGGAATGATACTCAGTTTAACACTATCAAACAATGCAGGAATGATACTCAGTTTAACACTATCAAACAATGCAGGAATGATACTCAGTTTAACACTATCAAACAATGCAGGAATGATACTCAGTTTAACACTATCAAACAATGCAGGAATGATACTCAGTTTAACACTATCAAACAATGCAGGAATGATACTCAGATTAACACTATCAAACAATGCAGGAATGATACTCAGTTTAACACTATCAAACAATGCAGGAATGATACTCAGTTTAACACTATCAAACAATGCAGGAATGATACTCAGTTTAACACTATCAAACAATGCAGGAATGATACTCAGTTTAACACTATCAAACAATGCAGGAATGATACTCAGTTTAACACTATCAAACAATGCAGGGATGATACTCAGTTTAACACTATCAAACAATGCAGGAATGATACTCAGTTTAACACTATCAAACAATGCAGGGATGATACTCAGTTTAACACTATCAAACAATGCAGGAATGATACTCAGTTTAACACTATCAAACAATGCAGGAATGATACTCAGTTTAACACTATCAAACAATGCAGGGATGATACTTAGTTTAACACTATCAAACAATGCAGGAATGATACTCAGTTTAACACTATCAAACAATGCAGGGATGATACTTAGTTTAACACTATCAAACAATGCAGGAATGATACTCAGTTTAACACTATCAAACAATGCAGGAATGATACTCAGTTTAACACTATCAAACAATGCAGGAATGATACTCAGTTTAACACTATCAAACAATGCAGGGATGATACTCAGTTTAACACTATCAAACAATGCAGGAATGATACTCAGTTTAACACTATCAAACAATGCAGGAATGATACTCAGTTTAACACTATCAAACAATGCAGGAATGATACTCAGTTTAACACTATCAAACAATGCAGGTTTTCTCCACGTATTCCAGTTTCCTCCTGCTTCAACAACACTTGGGAGTTGTTAAATGGCAGCCATTCACCAAATTTCTGAATTTATTTGGATGAATGAAGCTTATTATAATAAGATACCAATCCAAGATTGTGGGATTCAAACATTGGGGTTCACTTGTGTTTATGAAGTCATCCACAATTTATTACAGTTTATGAATTCACTCAGACTGGAGAATTTGATCAAATGTACAGATTTTATGAAAACAAGGATACTGTGGAAGAAATCTGATCACAGGCAACAGTACTCTGGTACATTTATTGAGCTTTTACCAGGCTTAAACATTGTGTAGGAAGAAAATCTAAATACACTTTCAGAAGTTGACAACTGATCAAAGTGGCTGGTGATGAGTGGACAGATGGTATTTTACAATATCCATCATATTTAATGATCTGATAGACATGCAAGTGACGCACATCATATCTATAACATATGGTCTCTATGAGTGACATACATCATATCTATAACATAAGGTCTCTATGAGTGACGCACATCATATTGAGGCTATAGAATATTGGTATATGATCATTCTTAACATTCCATCAACCTACCGGAAATTACACAAGTATTACGGTAGTACAATGCAAATCATATTACCTAGATATCAAAAATCCTTAAAATTTGAAAAATAGTAAATAACATATGCTCACTTCCTTTTCTTCTGAATAATCTGTTCACAGTATTACACAGATTTCAACTGCAGATGTATGCATATCCAAATCCAATTCAGAAAGTGAGATCTGGTCACAACTTGTGTCATACACTGGTGTCCCACTGTTAAAGCAGGAGGAAGCCAGATCTAGATTACCCAAGGAAAACCTACTACATTGTTTGGTTGAGTCCAAGTTCCAACTCAGCATTGTCTGTACATAACACACATGCAGATCTGGTTTAGTTTTTAATTGAACCCAGTCTGTTGGCACTTTTTTGAACCTAGTGATACAGGAACACCAGTGAACAGTTCAACCATTGACAACATGTTTGTTGGTGTACTTTATATTTTAAGTCTAGTTACTGTTATTCTGCTTACAATGCAGGCAACCACACTGTAGGTTTAATAACACCAAAGCTACTCTTGACAGTGGTAGCCTGGACAGATATCATTACATATGTCAACGATTTACCTTTATATTTGAATGATACCAGTTCCATATCATTTGCTGACGACACAACCGTATATGCTTCTGATAACAGCATTGTTAAAATTACATCAGCAATTAACAAAGATCTAACGAGTATTAGTCGCTGGGTCTCAGACAATAAGCTCTGTATTAATGGTACCAAATCTAAATCGATGTTGATTACAACTGTACAAAAACGATCACACTTGCATACACAGTGTCTTGACGTTTCTGTTAATAATATACAATTAGATTGTGTAAAGAGCGAAAAATTACTTGGTGTTATGTTACAGCATAACCTGGAGTGGTCTGATCACATAAGGTATATAGAATCCAAAGTAAAGCCAAATCTATATCTTTTATCGAGAATGAAACATTTCCTTACAGTACATTCCAGAAAAATATTTTACTGTAGCTTTATTTTACCCTATTTATGCTACTGTTCTAATGTGTGGGGTACTACATCGGCTGTTAACATTCAAGTATTAGAGCGTATTCAAAGACGCTGTATGAGATTAATTCTAGACACTGATCATACAGTACCAACAAAAGATCTTTATCTTCGTCTAAAATAGTTACCCCTGACATTAAAACTACAGTTAAACAGACTTGTCCTTGTATTTAAAGCTATAAAAAAAGTTGCACCTGATAATGTAAATGCTCTGTTTAACCTATACTGTCCCACACGAAATTTACGGTCAGTTGATCAGTACCTTTTAGAAATACCTAGAGCTAAAACTGAATTTTTTAAAAAGTCATTTACAGTAAGAGGAGCCAAAGACTTTAATAATCTACCTGTACATTTGCGTAAAATAGATGCAGTTGATGTTTTTAAGAGGGATTGCTATAATTTCTTATTTACAAAGTATGTGGATGAATCATTTTAAGTCAATTGTACTTATTGTATCTGTAAATGTATTTTAAATAGTCTATTGAAATTTTATTCCTCTTTTGATTGTCACCAATGTCAATTTTAAGTGTTTGTTTGGTATTGAATATTTGTAGTGCACTGTATTGCCGTGTATTTAATTGTGTTGTTATTTTGTATTTTGATGTATCTCGACCTCCACGAAAAGAGGTTTAAAAACCTATGGAGTTATCGAGATTAATAAATAAAGATTAATAATAATATCACCTTTCAGTTTATCAGGCAACATGAGGAAGCACAGATCTATGGTCTTAATACAAGACTAGGGATATATCATATCATATCATCATATCAAATTACAGCTAAAAAGGCTAATAGCCTCTAAGCTGATCAATGTCAAATTGTCCAAAAAAACAAACAACCACAAAAACATACATTTAGTAACAAAGTGTGTGTGAATTAGTTCACGGTCCAAGTGTTCATCACAAAGTCCAATTTATTTTTTGTAGAGTGCAAAATAGTAATATATGATAGGCGTATTTATGTATTTGAAATATTAGGTTTGAATGTCTTACTATCAGAAAGCATAATTTGTCTACTAGAGAAGACAGAAATTCAAGCTGGTTTTTAATACTCACTTCCATGTAAAATTAAGTCATACTCACATGTGGTGTGATACAGGTGACAGATATGAATGTGATTGATTTTGACCTTGCTCAGTGTATGTAGATACATCAAAACTACATGTGGATTATATGATGACATCATAGTTCATAATGGTATTGTGGAGCCATCCATACTATTTATTACACTGATACCAATATGACAACAAAGCTGGTATACAGTTAATGTTTGGAATACATTCATCAGTTTGTAATCTTTCAGGAGAATTTTAATGAATAGGTGGCGTATTGCTTCATGTGGGAGGTAGAAGGTGGGGGTTGGCATATTGCTTCATGTGGGAGGTAGAAGGTGGGGGTTGGTGTATTGCTTCATGTGGGAGGTAGAAGGTGGGGGTTGGCGTATTGCTTCATGTGGGAGGTAGAAGGTGGGGGTTGGCGTATTGCTTCATGTGGGAGGTAGAAGGTGGGGGTTGGCGTATTGCTTCATGTGGGAGGTAGAAGGTGGGGGTTGGCGTATTGCTTCATGTGGGAGGTAGAAGGTGGGGGTTGGCGTATTGCTTCATGTGGGAGGTAGAAGGTGGGGGTTGGCGTATTGCTTCATGTGGGAGGTAGAAGGTGGGGGTTGGCATATTGCTTCATGTGGGGATGAAAGGTGGGGGTTGGGGTATTGCTTCATGTGGGAGGTAGAAGGTGGGGGTTGGGGTATTGCTTCATGTGGGAGGTAGAAGGTGGGGGTTGGCGTATTGCTTCATGTGGGAGGTAGAAGGTGGGGTTTGGCGTATTGCTTTATGTCGGAGGTAGAAGGTGGGGGTTGGCGTATTGCTTCATGTGGGGATGAAAGGTGGGGGTTGGGGTATTGCTTCATGTGGGAGGTAGAAGGTGGGGGTTGGGGTATTGCTTCATGTGGGGATGAAAGGTGGGGGTTGGGGTATTGCTTCATGTGGGAGGTAGAAGGTGGGGGTTCCCAAAAGTGCTACAAACAAAATTATATTCTGACTAAAACTGAACTTTCACAACTACAAAATCCTATTTTTTTTCTCTCCATTTGCCAAATTCCATGTGATACTCTTTAATTGTCAAATTAGAATGGGTCGGAATAGATGAACTACAATGTCTATACATTAGTCCTGCATACCATCAAATTAGAATGGGTCGGAATAGATGAACTACAATGTCTATACATTAGTCCTGCATACCATCAAATTAGAATGGGTCGGAATAGATGAACTACAATGTCTATACATTAGTCCTGCATACCATCAAATTAGAATGGGTCGGAATAGATGAACTACAATGTCTATACATTAGTCCTGCATACCATCAAATTAGAATGGGTCGGAATAGATGAACTACAATGTCTATACATTAGTCCTGCATACCATCAAATTAGAATGGGTCGGAATAGATGAACTACAATGTCTATACATTAGTCCTGCATACCATCAAATTAGAATGGGTCGGAATAGATGAACTACAATGTCTATACATTAGTCCTGCATACCATCAAATTAGAATGGGTCGGAATAGATGAACTACAATGTCTATACATTAGTCCTGCATACCATCAAATTAGAATGGGTCGGAATAGATGAACTACAATGTCTATACATTAGTCCTGCATACCATCAAATTAGAATGGGTCGGAATAGATGAATTACAATGTCTATACATTAGTCCTGCATACCATCAAATTAGAATGGGTCGGAATAGATGAACTACAATGTCTATACATTAGTCCTGCATACCATCAAATTATTCATTAACTCATCATGTGGTGATGATATGATACTACCGATACTCTTGACTTTGAAGTCTAGATCTTTTCTGACCCATTCTAATTTGATGATTTCAATGTACTTGATACAATGGCTATGTGACTGATGTATAGACATAGTAGTTGATACAATGGCTATGTGACTGATGTATAGACAATGTAGTTGATACAATGGCTATGTGACTGATGTATAGACAATGTAGTTGATACAATGGCTATGTGACTGATGTATAGACAATGTAATTGATACAATGGCTATGTGACTGATGTATAGACAATGTAATTGATACAATGGCTATGTGACTGATGTATAGACAATGTAAATACGTTATCTAGTATGTGACAGTAGACAATGGCTATCAGAGATTACTCAGTATGACATCTATAGATATGATTTATATAAGCTATACATTATAACTGCTGGCACTGTCTTGTCTGGTGTCATTACCTCCCGAAAGGGTATGGGAGGTATTAAAAGGGGGATGTCTGTCTTTGCATAATTAATGATTTTTGGTAATTAGGCCATATCTTAAGACTGCATACTTCAATTTCAATACAATTCAGTGCATATGTTAAACATAACAGAGTGCATATGTCCTAAAAACTTTGTTGATATAGATTCCAGTTTTAATGAAAAATTTGCATAATTAATAATTTTAGGTAACTAGGCTATATCTTAAAAATGCAAGCTTCAAATTTCATATAATATAGTACATATATCAACTATAATAATACGTACATGTGCTAAGATGTTGTTGATACAACTTTTACCTTTAGTGAGTAATTTGAATAATGAACGATATTCAGTAATGAAGCAGTATCATGCACTCTTCAAATTCCATATAATTTGGCATATACATTAACCTAAGAAAGCACACTTGTCCAAAAAAACTGTTACCATATTTTTTTTTAGTTTTAATGACCAATTTGCATAATTAGTGATTTCCTTATGGGAGGCATTCAGTTTAAAACTGCTTTTATATTGTTTTCACACTGTGATCAGATTGGATTTAAATATGTCTTCTAAATCAACATCATGCATCAATACCAACAGACTCCTAGATATATGTGTATGTATATGTGTGTATGCTACATCACATACATCTCATGTATGTATGTATGTATGTATGTATGTATGTATGTATGTATGTATGTATGTATGTATGTATGTATGTATGTATGTATCAGAGGTCGCGTTAACGCGTTATTTGTGCGTATTTGATGCACTATTTGACACTTGGGACGCCTTTTTTTGGAAGTATGCGTCACTGGGGACGCGTCATAAACAGGGGACAAATGGGGCTTACTGTTGGCAAACGTACGGTTATCATCTTTGCTTCGAAGTTGTAGAACAGACATCGTGGAATTAGTCAGTTCTGATAGTAACTATTTATATGTGCAGTGTGACCTGTGAAATTTGAATATGACCCATCGTATATAAAACGTTCCAACAGTTTCATGTGCCCCATGACCATTTCCTGACGTGCCGAGCACGTCTTGGGTAGTTTAGAAACTACGTGATATTATAATTACTTATCCACGTGATTAGTTACTTATTAACAGACATGGTTTGGCAGAGTTTCCATCGATAGCATGGCCTTACGTTACGGTGAAGCATCTTCCCTCACGGGCGAAGCGATGATTAAATAGACCACATCGGTGGACAGTAATCTATGCTGAAGCCTTCACGTTGATAAATTCATACTGCCACGTCGCCATTTCATTCTCACTAAAACTGAAACTTATTTTGAGCTTCGTTACGGGATTGAACGCATTACGCATGTAAGGCGTCGTTCAAGAATAAATGATTGCAACGTAGCGACACAAAATTCGTATAAAACTTTTACAACTGTGTCTCTGTCAAATTGAAGTTCACGCTGTCGTTCATACTTCATCACTCGTGTCATGGAACTTAGTTTATGCATTGCGGTTTTGTATCATGGGGTAGTTTTATGTACTCCGTAAGGTCCGACTCCAAGAACCGCTAAAACATTAGCTCTGGATTTATACGCTATGGGGTTTCGACACGCCTTCTCCCACTCCGCTATATATTCATCCGGAGTTCTTTCTCGGAGCACATATTTTTAGAGAGTGATTACCATAGAAAATCGAAAGTCTAGAAAGATGAAGTTAAACCACTCAGACTGTATAGCGTATTCTTGCATATAAATGTTTTCTTTTTGGAAGTACAAACTATGTACTTGTATACGGTGTGCGGGAGAATGACACTGATGTGTTCATGTACATGTATTTACATTTGCAACGTATTTAGTGTACATCTGAAAGACATGTGACTGTGTGCATGCAAATTTGGAAAAGACGCACCGTAATAGGATTTTGACGCTAATTTTGGCAGGAACGCGTCCCAGCGACGCATCAGAAAAAAAGCTACCGCGACCTCTGATGTATGTATGTACACACACACACAGACACACACACATATATATTTATGTACATGTATGTGTTTGTTTGTGCATGTGTATACATGTATGTGTGTACATATACGTATGTATAAATATATAGATGAACATATGTATATGTCTGCATCTGACTGCACAATAAACAATATATATGTAGTGTGTTTGATGTGATTTACAAACTCTGAACATTTGCAACTAATTCATTTTTATTTTATTTTGCTTTTGGGAGTGTTCACCACATTTACAGCTAAAACAGGGAGTGTTCACCAGAAGACTGTACATAACGTATACATTTACAGCTAAAACAGGGAGTGTTCACCACATTTACAGCTAAAACAGGGAGTGTTCACCAGAAGACTGTACATAACGTATACATTTACAGCTAAAACAGGGAGTGTTCACCACATTTACAGCTAAAACAGGGAGTGTTCACCAGAAGACTGTACATAAAGTATACATTTACAGCAAAACAGGGAGTGTTCACCACATATACAGCAAAACAGGGAGTGTTCACCACATTTACAGCTAAAACAGGGAATGTTCACCAGAAGACTGTACATAACATATACCTTTATAGCTAAAACAGGGAGAGTTCACCAGAAGACTGTACATATAACATATACATTTACAGCTAAAACAGAGTGTTCACCAGAAAACTGTACATAACATATACAGTTACAACTAAAACAGGTAGTGTTCACCAGAAGACTGTACATAACATATACAGTTACAGCTAAAACAGGGAGTGTTCACCAGAAGACTGTACATAACATATATACTTAATGATCATAATGGATTTGGCAAGTTTAGATTGTTGTTTTACTCACTAGACAAGAGCACATTTATTGCAGAACACAACAGGATTGTGATTGAAGAGTTTTGTTTACATTCATTCATCTTTTCAGACTCTCCTCAATACCAATCCTGTGGTGTTCAGCAGTAAACACATTGTTATCTATTTTAGCTGTACTTTGATCATAAATCTACACGCTACATGTAGTCTAGTGGTGATCACTGCCTATTTTAGCTGTACTTTGATCATAAATCTTAGTACACGCTACATGTAGTCTAGTGGTGAACACTGCCTATTTTAGCTGTACTTTGATCATAAATATACACGCTACATGTAGTCTAGTGGTGATCACTGCCTATTTTAGCTGCACTTTGATCATAAATATACACGCTACATGTAGTCTAGTGGTGAACACTGCCTATTTTAGCTGTACTTTGATCATAAATCTACACGCTACATGTAGTCTAGTGGTGATCACTGCCTATTTTAGCTGTACTTTGATCATAAATCTATACGCTACATGTAGTCTAGTGGTGATCACTGCCTATTTTAGCTGTACTTTGATCATAAATCTATAAGCTACATATAGTCTAGTGGTGATCACTGCCTATTTTAGCTGTACTTTGATCATAAATCTATAAGCTACATATAGTCTAGTGGTGATCACTGCCTATTTTAGCTGTACTTTGATCATAAATCTACACGCTACATATAGTCTAGTGGTGAACACTGCCTATTTTAGCTGTACTTTGATCATAAATCTTAGTACACGCTACATGTAGTCTAGTGGTGAACACTGCCTATTTTAGCTGTACTTTGATCATAAATCTACACGCTACATGTAGTCTAGTGGTGATCACTGCCTATTTTAGCTGTACTTTGATCATAAATATACACGCTACATATAGTCTAGTGGTGATCACTGCCTATTTTAGCTGTACTTTGATCATAAATCTACACGCTATTTGTAGTCTAGTGGTGAACACTGCCTATTTTAGCTGTAATTTGATCATAAATCTATAAGCTACATGTAGTCTAGTGGTGAACACTGCCTATTTTAGCTGTAATTTGATCATAAATCTACACGCTACATATAGTCTAGTGGTGAACACTGCCTATTTTAGCTGTACTTTGATCATAAATCTACACGCTACATGTAGTCTAGTGGTGATCACTGCCTATTTTAGCTGTACTTTGATCATAAATCTTAGTACACGCTACATGTAGTCTAGTGGTGAACACTGCCTATTTTAGCTGTACTTTGATCATAAATATACACGCTACATGTAGTCTAGTGGTGATCACTGCCTATTTTAGCTGTACTTTGATCATAAATCTACACGCTACATGTAGTCTAGTGGTGAACACTGCCTATTTTAGCTGTACTTTGATCATAAATCTACACGCTACATGTAGTCTAGTGGTGAACACTGCCTATTTTAGCTGTACTTTGATCATAAATATACACGCTACATAGTCTAGTGGTGAACACTGCCTATTTTAGCTGTACTTTGATCATAAATCTATAACTTATAAGCTACATATAGTCTAGTGGTGATCACTGCCTATTTTAGCTGTACTTTGATCATAAATCTTAGTACACGCTACATGTAGTCTAGTGGTGAACACTGCCTATTTTAGCTGTACTTTGATCATAAATCTACACGCTACATGTAATCTAGTGGTGAACACTGCCTATTTTAGCTGCACTTTGATCATAAATCTACACACTACATGTAGTCTAGTGGTGATCACTGCCTATTTTAGCTGTACTTTGATCATAAATCTATACGCTACATATAGTCTAGTGGTGATCACTGCCTATTTTAGCTGTACTTTGATCATAAATCTACACGCTACATGTAATCTAGTGGTGAACACTGCCTATTTTAGCTGCACTTTGATCATAAATCTACACACTACATGTAGTCTAGTGGTGATCACTGCCTATTTTAGCTGTACTTTGATCCTAAATCTATACGCTACATATAGTCTAGTGGTGATCACTGCCTATTTTAGCTGTACTTTGATCATAAATCTACACGCTATTTGTAATCTAGTGGTGAACACTGCCTATTTTAGCTGTACTTTGATCATAAATCTACACGCTACATGTAATCTAGTGGTGAACACTGCCTATTTTAGCTGTACTTTGATCATAAATCTACACGCTACATGTAGTCTAGTGGTGAACACTGCCTATTTTAGCTGTACTTTGATCATAAATCTACACGCTACATATAGTCTAGTGGTGAACACTGCCTATTTTAGCTGTACTTTGATCATAAATCTACACGCTACATGTAATCTAGTGGTGAACACTGCCTATTTTAGCTGTACTTTGATCATAAATATACACGCTACATATAGTCTAGTGGTGAACACTGCCTATTTTAGCTGTACTTTGATCATAAATCTTAGTACACGCTACATGTAGTCTAGTGGTGAACACTGCCTATTTTAGCTGTAATTTGATCATAAATCTACACGCTACATATAGTCTAGTGGTGATCACTGCCTATTTTAGCTGTACTTTGATCATAAATCTTAGTACACGCTACATGTAGTCTAGTGGTGAACACTGCCTATTTTAGCTGTAATTTGATCATAAATCTATACGCTACATGTAGTCTAGTGGTGATCACTGCCTATTTTAGCTGTACTTTGATCATAAATCTATACGCTACATATAGTCTAGTGGTGATCACTGCCTATTTTAGCTGTACTTTGATCATAAATCTACACGCTACATATAGTCTAGTGGTGATCACTGCCTATTTTAGCTGTAATTTGATCATAAATCTACACGCTACATGTAGTCTAGTGGTGAACACTGCCTATTTTAGCTGTACTTTGATCATAAATCTACATTTGTGTGTGTGTGTGTGTGTGTGTGTGTGTGTGTGTGTGTGTGTGTCATGCAATCATTTCATTCCTCTTAAGTGAAAAATATAAACAGAATTTCCTATGGTCAGCTTTTTAAAAAAGAAAATCACAAAAAGATATTCATGTGCTCAACTTCATTTGCAATTTCCCAATGTTATGAATTCTTCCTTGAACGATGTACAAAAAATGTTTCAGCCTTCATGAAATTGACTGATTTACACTGAAATGGACACTTCTAAATATGATCAAAGCAGTCATGACCAGTTCATCTCACAAGAAGTCACTGACCGAAAGGTCATTGTCATACGAATGCATTGCCTTTGATTAACTTGTTGTCATGGTAACAGATTCATCTCTTATCCTTGTAAATATTCAGATTGATCACTTGATTTGCAATGGAAAGTTAGCTAGCAAAGAAGTCTATGATGCAAAGTATAGAGGAGATATGAATACAGGTAGAAGGTAACAAATTAGGGGTAACTGACATTGAAATTCAATATCATGGGATTCCAAAAGTTAAGTTTTGCGTAATTATTTCCAATCTTATAATCATTAAAATCTACAGGGACCTAATTAATTTTATGACAGTGAAAGATTACTGTGTAGTAATATGACAAAAAGTTGTATCTCCTTCCAAGACAGACACCCTATACCCCCAAGACAAGGGAAAACATTGAATGCAAGCAGTCATCCCCAAGAGAATGACACCCATAGCATAACATGAATGGATATCAAAATAATACAAATGAGAGACTGGAATTGTATGAAAACCAGAAAAAAAGAATATTCATGACAGGAACTGGAGACAAACATCTCCTACCATGATTTAATTATGAATCAACATCCCTTAAGACTAAGTACGGTACACAGAGGAAATACTCCTGACAAACAGTGAACATCAAATGAGAGAAACAGCACACAAAAATACAACTTACAGTAACTGTAACCTTACAAGTCCCATAGAATAATCCAATTACTACAAGGTTAGTTATCAAAGGTGAGGAGGGGGTGTTCAACTTGCTAACTTAAGTGTTCTCTTGTGGATGGTATGAAATAAACATAAATATCCTTTAGAATAAAGAAACTTAATGGTTTTAATTGGTAAAAGGATAGATTTGGCAATCAATAATGAATGCATAGTTATATTATTGGAACTATAGTTTTATCGAGATTGTGTCACATAACATAGTCTGTCTGTCCATCCAAAATATAGTTTTAAACCTTCAAGAAAACCCAGTCTTAGATAAACACGAAATAAAGAAATATGACATTACTATGATCCCATAATGAACAAAACTATCTAAAAATGTCTCCATATTATTACATATGTACCAGAGATTACTTGCACTGGTATGGTGCAAACTAGTGGTATTTTTACTGCAGTCAATACAGGAATCATTATTGCATATAAACTGTATGCAAATTATATGCAATTGAGGAAGCTATCGTTTTATTCTACACAAAAGCGTGTAATCGCATAGTGTTATTTTATGCAAATTTGTAACATGCTTGCAGTGTTATCTGCTACACTTTCACTTGCTACACATGTGAAAGTACAGCTGCAGATAACACAAATACCCAGAGTATGCCACACTTTCACTCACGTGTCATGGGGTTCTGTCACATTATACTTCAAAAGCTACCAAATACAGTGTTTAGAAACTCTGGAAAAATGGTTTTATAAGTATTAGGAACAAGTTTTGATGTGACTAAGATTTTGTTGATTAAAGCTGTGTCAGTGCATGTACTAAGATTTTGTTGATTAAAGCTGTGTTAGTGCATGTACTAAGATTTTGTTGATTAAAGCTGTGTCAGTGCATGTACTAAGATTTTGTTGATTAAAGCTGTGTCAGTGCATGTACTAAGATTTTGTTGATTAAAGCTGTGTCAGTGCATGTACTAAGATTTTGTTGATTAAAGCTGTGTCAGTGCATGTACTAAGATTTTGTTGATTAAAGCTGTGTCAGTGCATGTACTAAGATTTTGTTGATTAAAGCTGTGTCAGTGCATGTACTAAGATTTTGTTGATTAAAGCTGTGTCAGTGCATGTACTAAGATTTTGTTGATTAAAGCTGTGTTAGTGCATGTACTAAGATTTTGTTGATTAAAGCTGTGTCAGTGCATGTACTAAGATTTTGTTGATTAAAGCTGTGTTAGTGCATGTACTAAGATTTTGTTGATTAAAGCTGTGTCAGTGCATGTACTAAGATTTTGTTGATTAAAGCTGTGTTAGTGCATGTACTAAGATTTTGTTGATTAAAGCTGTGTCAGTGCATGTACTAAGATTTTGTTGATTAAAGCTGTGTCAGTGCATGTACTAAGATTTTGTTGATTAAAGCTGTGTCAGTGCATGTACTAAGATTTTGTTGATTAAAGCTGTGTCAGTGCATGTACTAAGATTTTGTTGATTAAAGCTGTGTCAGTGCATGTACTAAGATTTTGTTGATTAAAGCTGTGTTAGTGCATGTACTAAGATTTTGTTGATTAAAGCTGTGTCAGTGCATGTACTAAGATTTTGTTGATTAAAGCTGTGTCAGTGCATGTACTAAGATTTTGTTGATTAAAGCTGTGTCAGTGCATGTACTAAGATTTTGTTGATTAAAGCTGTGTCAGTGCATGTACTAAGATTTTGTTGATTAAAGCTGTGTTAGTGCATGTACTAAGATTTTGTTGATTAAAGCTGTGTCAGTGCATGTACTAAGATTTTGTTGATTAAAGCTGTGTCAGTGCATGTACTAAGATTTTGTTGATTAAAGCTGTGTCAGTGCATGTACTAAGATTTTGTTGATTAAAGCTGTGTCAGTGCATGTACTAAGATTTTGTTGATTAAAGCTGTGTCAGTGCATGTACTAAGATTTTGTTGATTAAAGCTGTGTTAGTGCATGTACTAAGATTTTGTTGATTAAAGCTGTGTCAGTGCATGTACTAAGATTTTGTTGATTAAAGCTGTGTTAGTGCATGTACTAAGATTTTGTTGATTAAAGCTGTGTCAGTGCATGTACTAAGATTTTGTTGATTAAAGCTGTGTCAGTGCATGTACTAAGATTTTGTTGATTAAAGCTGTGTTAGTGCATGTACTAAGATTTTGTTGATTAAAGCTGTGTTAGTGCATGTACTAAGATTTTGTTGATTAAAGCTGTGTCAGTGCATGTACTAAGATTTTGTTGATTAAAGCTGTGTTAGTGCATGTACTAAGATTTTGTTGATTAAAGCTGTGTCAGTGCATGTACTAAGATTTTGTTGATTAAAGCTGTGTTAGTGCATGTACTAAGATTTTGTTGATTAAAGCTGTGTTAGTGCATGTACTAAGATTTTGTTGATTAAAGCTGTGTTAGTGCATGTACTAAGATTTTGTTGATTAAAGCTGTGTCAGTGCATGTACTAAGATTTTAAACAGAATTGGTCTGTGAAGTGAAAGTCAGAATGCTTGCTTTCACCCATGCCAGTATTTCTATTTAATTAATTAATTAAACCATATCAGATTTATTAGGTAGTAAAATCTGATTGTGTACAGCATATCATATTTATTTCATCTAATTTGAAACCAAATAACCTAGTTACGTAATGTAAACAAGGAGACATGTTAGATTCCAAATTATATATGAAATTAATAGTTTGAATTATTCATCACTTATGTGGTAAATGATATTGCCATGGTAATGGCAGCTATTGCGCACGAGAATGACAAGTTTAAGCCATGAGAAAATATAAACATTACAAAAATGTATGATTGTTTGATTTGGGTTTGACAACACACCTGAGAGTTTTTGCTTGCAGATACCCGGAAGGGAAATTTGCATAATTATATGTTGTGACAATATAGACTGAGCATCAACATCTTTTGCTTTGATCCCACATATTTCCCTACCAATAAAATGTAGTCTACTTCTTTGACACCACAAATTTTGCTGCCAATAATATTAGAACAAAATCCCCTTTTCAGTAAATTTTGAATGTCAAGTTTATGTTAGACAATAAAAGTGGCAGGAATTTGAAAGTGACAATAAAATTTTAACTTAAAAGAGATGAAATTGATAACTTTCCATATTTTGATAGAAATGTTTGTCTGAGAAAAGTACTTGAATTTCTAAGTTTGATACAACCAAATCAATGACTGTTATAACATATTTGTAATGACACTCACAGACACTAATTCTTCAAAACTCCATTACACATCAACAATTGGCCATATGTTAGAAATGATGTTGATAAAAGAAATGTTACGCATTACCAGTAGAGGGCTCCCTTCATCTGATTTTTTCTGGTGTAAATGATTTTATAACCTTTTAAGCCTTCTCAAAGAGTATTTTCATCTACATTTCAAAAATATTGCAATAAAAATGAAGCATAATATCAAACGTAAGACGCCATTACAAAAGTCTGATTATGTGCCTGTATATCCGCATCTCTTTCTTTAACACAGTAGGTACAATGATTTTGGCGCTATACAAATTCTTTTGAATGACTGAATATGAATTTTGGAAAAAGAGAATCTTACCTTACAAATAGTTTGATATTCTTCAGTTTCGTCATCATAACAAGCCAGTAAGTACCCACCATATCCACCAGTACGTTTGCCTCTGCCATGATAACCACCAAGTACAACTACATCTAATGTGTCACCAACTCCTTCTAAATAATCTTTTTTCACCTGTAAATGACAAAGTGGGAAACAAACGCTTCAAATAGTGCTTACATGAACAAACTTTAACGCAAAATATACTTACGGTGTTGAATGTTTGACTATTGGTTTTTACCCCAACACTAGTGACTGGGTGTATGCAAATTAATGTATCCATAGTGATATGAACCTACAGTACAACAACCCAACACTAGTGACTGGGTGTATGCAAATTTGTATCCATAGTGATATGAACCTACAGTACAACAACCCAACACTAGTGACTGGGTGTATGCAAATTTGTATCCATAGTGATATGAACCTACAGTACAACAACCCAACACTAGTGACTGGGTGTATGCAAATTAATGTATCCATAGTGATATGAACCTACAGTACAACAACCCAACACTAGTGACTGGGTGTATGCAAATTTGTATCCATAGTGATATGAACCTACAGTACAACAACCCAACACTAGTGACTGGGTGTATGCAAATTTGTATCCATAGTGATATGAACCTACAGTACAACAACCCAACACTAGTGACTGGGTGTATGCAAATTTGTATCCATAGTGATATGAACCTACAGTACAACAACCCAACACTAGTGACTGGGTGTATGCAAATTAATGTATCCATAGTGATATGAACCTACAGTACAACAACCCAACACTAGTGACTGGGTGTATGCAAATTTGTATCCATAGTGATATGAACCTACAGTACAACAACCCAACACTAGTGACTGGGTGTATGCAAATTTGTATCCATAGTGATATGAACCTACAGTACAACAACCCAACACTAGTGACTGGGTGTATGCAAATTAATGTATCCATACTGATATGAACCTACAGTACAACAACCCACACAAAGGTCACTTACAACTATCCACCGCCACAAAAAATCAACTGAACATCCCACAAAGAACATCCACAAAAAATCAACTGAACATCCCACTAAGAACACCCACTAAGGACACCCACTAAGGACACCTACAGAAAGAGTTGGTAAATGATTTTGTGTAAGACTGATGTGATGACCTGAGATTTAACCCTTGTAATTACATTCAGAAGTCAATCATATCAAGTCTGATATACAAAGTATCTAATTTTAGGAATTTGTTTAGATCAACATACTTACCTTTAACCAGTTATGTGACCGTTTTGCTATTTCATATGTTGCATCTTTATCAAGTGTCTTCACCATCAAACCTTCACAATTACCTGTGAGAATAATCAACAAACACACACACACACAGTTACCTTTTCCAAGGGGTTCCTCAAAACAAAAATTTTGAGACAAGAACGACACCTTACAATATTAAAACAAGTTACAGCACTCCTTCCAGATTTGATGAAAAATTGTTTATTTTCATATAGTTTTAGAATCCTAGAAGAAGAGAGAGAAAATGTGGTCAAATCTAGACAGCGTATGATTTACACATGATTATGTTATGATGAAACTGTCAAATATTGCAGCATAGTTTCAGACACAACCCAAGTAAATTTTGTTTTAACAATTCTAAAGACTTATTACAGTAATTTGGATTTTTGCTTCTTCTGTTATTTGATTTATTTATGCAACTCTCACCTTGTTTTTGTATCTTTTCTATTAAGTTTGTCATAAATGAAAGCAGTAAAAAGTTAGTTATACCTTTGATGGATTCATCCAAGAATTCTGCAATGTCTTCTGTGTTGGATGATATCATTGACTCAGCAAACATGAACTCACCAGGTATCTCATTAAACGACGCCCTCAACAACTCGCGCCGTTTCCTGAACGGTTCACGAACTAAAGACTAAAGTGAGAAGACACAATCAAATTAGAATAAGTTGGCCGTTGATTCAATCCTCGCTGCTGTTTATTGGCGTTATCTTATCAGTGGAGCCATTGAGATCAAATTGGATCATTCTTTTCATAGTTGCTACCACACAACTGTGTTTCACATTCACTTTTGAATCCTTAACTGAACTGGGTCTGAATTCACTGAGGGACAATTACACAATGGTTTTGTTAATAGGGGGAGGGTTTTTGTCCTAAACGAACGATGTTCGATGTTCATTTATTAAGCTTGTGTGACATTGTGCGATCGTCCCTGAGGCCAAGCGTTTTTGCTACTACGTATATAGGTGCATGTTAAGTTCATCTGCTCAGTCACAAATCATACAAGTTCATCTGTTCAATCACAAATCATACAAGTTCATCTATTCAATCACAAATCATACAAGTTCATCTATTCAATCACAAATCATACAAGTTCATCTATTCAATCACAAATCATACAAGTTCACCTGTTCAATCACAAATCATACAAGTTCATCTATTCAATCACAAATCATACAAGTTCATCTGTTCAATCACAAATCATACAAGTTCATCTCTTCAATCACAAATCATACAAGTTCATCTGTTCAATCACAAATCATACAAGTTCATCTCTTCAATCACAAATCATACAAGTTCATCTATTCAGTCACAAATCATACAAGTTCATCTGTTCAATCACAAATCATACAAGTTCATCTATTCAATCACAAATCATACAAGTTCATCTGTTCAATCACAAATCATACAAGTTCATCTGTTCAATCACAAATCATACAAGTTCATCTCTTCAATCACAAATCCATACAAGTTCATCTATTCAGTCACAAATCATACAAGTTCATCTGTTCAATCACAAATCATACAAGTTCATCTCTTCAATCACAAATCATACAAGTTCATCTGTTCAATCACAAATCATACAAGTTCATCTATTCAGTCACAAATCATACAAGTTCATCTGTTCAGTCACAAATCATACAAGTTCATCTATTCAATCACAAATCATACAAGTTCATCTGTTCAGTCTCAAATCATACAAGTTCATCTATTCAATCACAAATCATACAAGTTCATCTGTTCAGTCACAAATCATACAAGTTCATCTGTTCAGTCTCAAATCATACAAGTTCATCTATTCAATCACAAATCATACAAGTTCATCTGTTCAATCACAAATCATACAAGTTCATCTCTTCAATCACAAATCATACAAGTTCATCTGTTCAATCACAAATCATACAAGTTCATCTCTTCAATCACAAATCATACAAGTTCATCTGTTCAGTCACAAATCATACAAGTTCATCTCTTCAATCACAAATCATACAAGTTCATCTGTTCAATCACAAATCATACAAGTTCATCTCTTCAATCACAAATCATACAAGTTCATCTGTTCAATCACAAATCATACAAGTTCATCTATTCAGTCACAAATCATACAAGTTCATCTGTTCAATCACAAATCATACAAGTTCACTTCAAAAAAGAAAGAACAAGAAAAGAAAACTAAATCATCTTCTTCCCCTTAAAAGTATATACCAACTAACAACACAGTTAAAAACTATGAGAAGGAAACAAAAAAAAGGCAAATCTTACCTGCCCATTTAAATACAGCAAATCAAATGCATATACACAAACTTGAACTTTGATTTGGGAGGCATCTGCGTCTTTCCTTTTCCGTGTACTTAACACCTGGAATGGTAAAATCTGATTTTTCTCCTTGTCCCACGCCACAGATTCTGTGTCAATAATACAACTTTTGACATCGTCATGTTTAATTCTAGGTATCCTTGATATTATGTCTGGATATTTACTTGTATTGTTTTCAGAGTTTCGACTGTAGATGTGGATTTCATCATTTTCTAATGTATGAATCTAGGGGAAAAAATATAAGGCAAAGAATGTTATGTCTTTTCAATAAACTAGACAATAAGTGTTGGTACGATATCTTTAAATCTCTCTGCTTATAATGATAATTAAAGCTAGAATGCACCCCCTTTTGACAATATATTTGAAAACCAAAGTTCTTAAGGCTCTCACAAACTTTGTCTTAGGAAAGCTAGCTTCTGGTTCTTTTCAAATATCTGATGATCTAAATCAGTGTCTAACTAGGAATTAATGAGTGTCTAACTAGGAATTAATCAGTGTCTTACTAGGAATTAATGAGTGTCTAACTAGGAATTAATCAGTGTCTTACTAGGAATTAATGAGTGTCTAACTAGGAATTAATGAGTGTCTAACTAGGAATTAATGAGTGTCTAACTAGGAATTAATGAGTGTCTAACTAGGAATTAATGAGTGTCTAACTAGGAATTAATCTGTGTCTAACTAGGAATTAATGAGTGTCTAACTAGGAATTAATGAGTGTCTTACAGAATGATTTTTATACCTGAATCAATATCTTATGATTGATAGTGTCTTATATTCAAAAACTCAACTAAAAACAACCAGAAAAAAATGTTCAATTACTTGTAAAAAGACATTGTGCCCTATAGTTAGTGGTTGATTTAGTAGTGTAGTGACAGTGGTTGATTTAGTAGTGTATAGTGACTGGTTTAAATCTTAGCCAGTAGCTTAATTAGTTTTGAATCTGTCACCATGTTATTTTCATTTACCTGGTCCTCAATGCCTATATATGGTCAATACTAAGGCACACGCTAGGTCATACATTTACAAATGTACACTAATCCAGTGTTCGCCACATAATATTTAACATCGTGTCTCATGAATGATTGTTTTGTGTGCAAATCTAATGTGTTTGGTCAATGAAGGCACTGACATTGGTTCTACTTAGATATTCACAGTATGATCTTGTTGGTTCACTAAACCTGCAATCATATTTTATCATTTTGATAAAACATTGTTGCCATATTTACCTAAACCTAAAATGACAATCCAACATCTATACATACATACCAACAATCCAAAGTTTTCAGCAATAATTCAAAATCTATCTACAATCTACAGAACACTAAAAACACAGTATCATTGTCCTACCTGTGCTCTTTCTCCATCGTATTTATATTCACAAGTAAAGGCAGCGTCTTCAAACCTCCGAAGGACTTCACTGACTCCCTTGGTTGGATGTGCCAACATTGGTTTGAGTGGAATTCCTGGTGTGAGTTTACAGTGTTTGGGTAAATCTTCTAATCCTTGCTCCAACAATGTGGCTAGGATTTTGTTATAGTTGGGCATTTCGCTGTCCCAGAAAAAAACATTAAATAAATATACAAATGTGCACAATAATTATTAATTAAACTTCAATCATATGTTTTATATGAAAGAAAGGAAAAAGAAAAATACTACATATCCATGAAATTTGAAGCAACTTTATGAAAGTGAAATCTATTTCATCATTCAGACACAGAAACCTTCCCCATGCATTGTCCCAGCACAAAATTGAATTGAGCTGTAAAACAGTTAATTCAACATGGTGATGTCTGGACTTAGACTGAATATTGAAAGCCTGTAATAAACTTATGAAACATTCATACACACGTTAAAACATAGGAATATCACTAATTAGACCAAGTGAGTTCACTTGGCTTTCATATTGTTTTAATTTGTATGTAATTTCAATGTTATGATTATCAATCACCTTTTACAACAAACATCTCATTTTTCTATTTTGAATGTCTTATTTTTTTGTTGTAATTTGAAGTATTTTCTTGCCTATCTATTTCTGTAATGTACCTTTCATGTTTTTCTTTTCCTGTCAAACCTCTATTAAAGTAGACTTCCAGCTTGTTATTAGAAGAAAGAAAAAATAGTTAGATAAACAATTCTGTATTTTTATGAAATGTGGCGTAAATGTTTGTATAACATACCAATATGTTGTTTTAATGATTAATGCAGCATCATCTAATTTCTTCTTTAAAGCATCAGATGACAATCCTTTGCCAGCATCTAGTACTTCTGGTGGATATGCTGAGGAAACAGGCAAATTAAAGTGTTTACAAACATCAGGAGTTCATGAAAATGTATAGTATGTTTAGTTTTGATTCCTTCCTAGTTTTCTAACTCCATTACACAAAACTGACAAAGTACAGAAATATTTGTGGTCTATACAAATAAAACACTGCATACATGTACATGTATGTCACGACATAGACTTAAAACTCATTCTACTGTGAATGTAATTATATCAATGTCCATTCATAAATTAATATCAACATGTCACAAAAATAGTTTTAGTTTGTTTTTGTCTTAGCTTAACAAAAGTGATATCACCATTGTAGTATGTACATTTGTGGCTGTATGTTAATTTACTTACACTGAGTGGGTGGTGTAAGAGCTACAGCATTGCCTAGTGCTACCAACACAGACTGTTCTGCCAATCCTATGCGTAATTTACCAGTCAGTGATCTATAAACAGAAAAGTATCAGTCTCCATAAATCTAGTCTAATTGCTACCCTTGGTATCAAATCATCCATACACAAGACATCTTGAGATTTGATGCCATGGATAGCATTAGACTACCATTAAGTCTATTCTATTTAGAGACAAGTCATAGACAGGCCATTTATTGCCTGTACAAACTTGAGTTACACCCTTTCTTACTGTGTACATGTATCTAAAGATACTGAAAGGATAAAAATGACAATGTAAACCTTATTTCTCTGATTCTTCTTTGCATGTAAACCTTATTTCTCTGATTCTTCTTTGCATGTAAACCTCATTTCTCTGAATTTTCTTTGCATGTAAACCTTGTTTCTCTGATTCTTCTTTGCATGTAAACCTTATTTCTCTGATTCTTCTTTGCATGTAAACCTTGTTTCTCTGATTCTTCTTTGCATGTAAACCTCATTTCTCTGATTCTTCTTTGCATGTAAACCTTATTTCTCTGATTCTTCTTTGCATGTAAACCTTATTTCTCTGATTCTTCTTTGCATGTAAACCTTATTTCTCTGATTCTTCTTTGCATGTAAACCTCATTTCTCTGTTTTTTCTTTGCATGTAAACCTTATTTCTCTGATTCTTCTTTGCATGTAAACCTTATTTCTCTGATTCTTCTTTGCATGTAAACCTTATTTCTCTGATTCTTCTTTGCATGTAAACCTTATTTCTCTGATTCTTCTTTGCATGTAAACCTTATTTCTCTGATTTTTCTTTGCATGTAAACCTTATTTCTCTGATTCTTCTTTGCATGTAAACCTTATTTCTCTGATTCTTCTTTGCATGTAAACCTTATTTCTCTGATTCTTCTTTGCATGTAAACCTTATTTCTCTGATTTTTCTTTGCATGTAAACCTTATTTCTCTGATTCTTCTTTGCATGTAAACCTTATTTCTCTGATTTTTCTTTGCATGTAAACCTTATTTCTCTGATTCTTCTTTGTGGATATTGTCAAGTTATGGTATTTGGGATCAACAAGACAGACTGGTTAACGCTCAAAGATAAAATACACTTAAAGGGCCACTGCAATTCTATTTCTTTCTTTACACTAATATGTTCATACTGTCCCCTAATGAAAGGAATGTATGATTGAATGTTGATTCACTGCATGCGTCATATAGAAATGGGAGGGGGAAAATCTGTACCTCCCAGCCTGCTTCCTTCGACTTTTTTTTGTGTTTGCGGAATATGCCGAGCACCCACGTGTTAGGAAAGCCAAAGGTGTTGTTTACATTTGTAATATTACGTCATCCTTGAGGCCAACCTGGTCTTGGTGTTGATAGCCTAGCAGTTCACCTTGGCAGCACCGTTAGTCGACAATGGTTCGACGTTGTGTTTTTGGAGGCTGCAGTAACACAAAGAGTGATTCGATCACCTTACATTTGGCACACATAATGGATATAAACTGAAATTTTAGTCTGCAAAATTTTGTGTTGTTTCGAGCATTATGAACCTATTATTTCAGCCACGGTAAATTCAACACAGACGTGCGTATGTACCCACAATCATTAACTTGAGAACTTGCAAGGTCAGATTGAAATCTGTACGAAAATAGACCACATAAGGTAGAGACACCAAATTTGGCACAGATAATGAATATAAACTAAAATTTTAGTCCTGAAAATCTTGTGTTGTTTCAAGCATCGCAACGCACCTTGCCGGCAGGACAAAGTTCGACACAGACACAACACAGCTACAATCATTAGCATCGACCGTAATTTGACAACTTGCAAATTTCCTGCTATAATATTTATTCAATATAATTGTGCAAAACACGAAAAATTACACTATTAACCCAGACTTAATTCAGAAAAGTCCCAAACCTGAATGTCAATATCACGTCCGAGGTGCTAGATGCTAGATGTGGACCTGGGTTGAGTTGCCTTCACCAAAGTGCATCAAGCATGTAAGAGTTGCATTCATTATACACTACAGTGTGGGCCTATTACAATTCCGGGAACATGATGTAGGCTACCACGTCATGTCAAAACACACTCCAATACATGCAGATCACAGTAACAGCATGTGAATTTATGAGTATTTAGGTAGAAAGTGACAGAACAGTGATGTGCAACATGACGAACCAGACATGATATTATGCGAGCATTTGCGTTGGTGCATTGCTGCTCACAATACTATAAAGATAACACATCAAAATGTATGTACAAGATACACATGGATAATATACTGCATGTAAACTCTATCATCCTGAATATTGCCTTTTAGTATGACGAACTGTTTCCATTTACAACAAAGTCAACCTCCACGAAGTGAAGAAGCCAAAGCTAGCAACTTTAGGTGCAATTTGTATTATGTAACAAAGGACACGTTGCGTCGCCGTCGCTCAAACATTCTTTTTCGACGTGTCACTTTGCTTAGAAAGCACTGGAGTGAATTGGATACCGCAGAACACGACTACACAGCAACACATTGTAAAGACATACTAGTACAGGACACTGTAGAAGACAACTTTAATACCAATTCTTGTTAAAAAGTCTGTTTGATCTTGTGTAGGTGGCCTGTTAAGATCATCATCGCCGGAACCACCTGTCGAACTTTCATTTGTACCGTCCGGTTCAAAGGAATAGGGTTCAATAACCTAGGCTGTAATCCTCTTCACTTGAAAAATCTGAGGAACATTCGCCGTCCCGTTCAAAAGATACAGTTTCTAGAACTTGTTGTTGTGACTGAGCCTCCATAGCAATGCATAGGAAGGTGAAGTTCAAGGTTATGTGTTCCTACTATGACGACATAACATGAATGCTTTCATATGCAAATATAAATACTCGCTAACGAGATTTTCACTATTTGTGGTCACTTTTTTCTCCTCAATGCTATAGAAATGTGTTGAGTGGCTATTTTTTATTGATTTGATGAAAAGTAAAAAATAGAATTGCAGTGGCCCTTTAATAGGATACTTGTTATAATTAACAATCATCCTTGAAACTATGGTGATTTCTTTGATGATGTAATAAACTTGTCTATGGAGCAAACACAATGCCACTCACTTGTACATTTGTACATGTATGCTTCAAATGAATGATAATTGTCAACTAGTGAGATTCAATGAATGATAATTGTCAACTAGTGAGAATCAATGAATGATAATTGTCAACTAGTGAGATTCAATGAATGATAATTGTCAACTAGTGAGAGTCAATGAATGATAATAGTCAACTAGTGAGATTCAATGAATGATAATTGTCAACTAGTGAGAATCAATGAATGATAATTGTCAACTAGTGAGATTCAATGAATGATAATAGTCAACTAGTGAGATTCAATGAATGATAATTGTCAACTAGTGAGATTGAAAACTGAAAAAGAGTGTATCCTTGCCAGGCATGTACTGGTGTTCAAAACTGGGTGAAAATGACAATGCAATGATTCTTGTATTAACAATAACCTGTCTTACCTGATAAGATACCTTGCTTCTGAATGGCGACATGCCACAAACATACCCTTGATTTTATCGATCTTTCTAGACATACACTGTGGATATGAAAACAGACAAAGTTCAGGACTATGATACTTTCGATTCATTACAGAACAGTGAGCCATGATAAAACAGTGGGAACGCAGGTACGTGATTTGACCGTTAAATGCAATTGCGCAGGTTTTTTGCGCATGTTTACTAGTCACAAGATGGTCTAGACTGGAGATTGACTGGTGAGTACTATCACGTTAGAATCTGCCCGTATTTGAGACATCCTGCATTTGTAATGTTTGTGTACTAGCTAGATTAGTACATCCATAAATTCTCATTGGTTTTATGTAGATATTTTGTAAATCTAGGTTGATCTTGATGTTTTGAATTTAATCCTACGAAAAGTTTTATCACCATTTACACAAATCAAATTCGTAATTATTGGGTCGATATTCTGCGTTAACAAATGCATCCTAAAAACAACTATGAATGATATGCCATACATGTATATCCAGGTATACTTTTGAGTTGTTTGTTATGCAATTTGTGAAATTTCGCTTTGGTTCACAACCTTTCCAATGGTTTAGTGATTTGGAAATTCGGTGTTGAAAGTGTGAGATGACCCGGCATGTGGAGATGCACAGTATAAAATGAAATTCGATTATCAAATTTTCGATTTAATAAAGATAGAGAAATTGTATATTGCTCATCATATTTTTAATTTTGCTGTTTCTACCTATAAACTAGACCGTCACACATCGGATGTGATGCAAGTTCACCTATTCATAAATTTTAGTGGCATTTGCTATAAACCATAATAATATTGCTACTGTGCATCATATGTTGGAATGATTTCATGCTAAAATTATCCATTATCAGTAATTCCCCGCCATTTCCGATCATCAATTAATCTCCAACTTTAGCAATTATCATGTTGGCTCTCAGGGGGAAAGGGCTAACAACATAGTTATAAAATCTGACATGTCTCCATCTTTCTTTTTCTTCCTAGAATAATGGTTAAATGATTCGATTTCGCATTTACTAACATGCCACTTCATTAAAGTGTGTGGCCCAAACTTTAGTATCACATGGTATCAGTGATGTTTTATAATAAAGGGTTATGACTGATGACACACTGCTGTTGATCATCTGTGGAGAACAATAGGTATGTTATATTTTTAACTTGTCCACATTCTCTGGTTTAATTTATTTACTCTCTGACTGATAATGATTTTAACTCCTTGATTCCAGCTCAGTACCAATGTAGAACAACACATTTATTTTCATATTCATTAAGTAAAATGAGCACGGGTAGACGCTGTTACTCTGCAGCCATTTGCAAGTTACAGATGGAATTTTGACAAAAATTAGTACATGTATGGGAAAATATGATTATATTGTTGCAAATGAAGGATTAATAACATGGGGTCTTGTTATATTCAGTTCAGGTGTATACACAGAATACATGTACAAGACTAAAGGCTATTGTCAGAGGAGAATATGCAGAAACTGTTAATAGACCAGATATGATTGTGAAAGTGTATGTGATATTGATGAGGTAGATAATGATGACATTTGTATGAGATGGTGAGGAACTGAATGAGTACAATATAAGTGCAGATATATCTTAGTGATTGGAATTTTGATGAAATAGAATTGCTTGATGAAGGAATAGTGTTGCGTAGAAATTACATAAACTTTATGCATATGATGTATCTTGACATTTTCCTGAGATATTTAGACATTGAATCCATGATATTTGCAATCTGTTACTTTATGTTACATGGAAGTAGAAGAAATGAAAATAAATATGTCCTAAAATAAGTATATATTTACTGAAGTATGTTTTTCAAAAGCATTGCATTATTGAGCAATATTTAAAGTAGAGATGTGTACATATATGACCATAATTTCTAAATGTATAAGATTTAATAAAGTTGTTTATATCTTTAAAATGTGTATTTTGTATATTATATCAACAAAGAATTCTAAGACACACCATCCTATTCCCAGTACAAATTATAAACATGCACACAAATAATTTTGTGCATATATACATCACCCCAATTTTCCCTTACCTAGTAATTCTTGTGTCCATTGGAGTGTAATATTGAATAAATCAAATAGTATATCCTATTTCAATTAGTATTGTCCACAAAACTTGTGGTATAAAAAGAGAAGATTGAGCAACAAATAAATAAATGGTAATAAAAGTCATGCACAATGATGTAAAGAGAAAAAGAAAGTGAATATCTGAACATTCGACGACTGTTGAAGAAACGTAAGAAACATTTAAAGGTCGTCGTTGGGGATGGTTTCAGGTCAAATATCGAGCTTTTAGGTTGAATATTTAGCAGAATTTATTTAGCCCCAATTACTATCTATTAACACTTTCGTCCTAAACAGTGACATTACTAAACAAGTACACGGTTTGAAGTCAAGACAAAATTTGTTTTTGGACGCGAAAGTTTAACAATGACAATATCATGTTGAATATGTAATGAGTTAACACTGTCAGCAACCGTGGTACTTTGACATCGGATTCTCATTTTCACTCGGTATGAAACATGTGAAATCATATATTAATACATGTATAAGTTCACAATTTACTGAATCATACCCTTTATTCATGTGAAAAGTAGTAAATTTTGATTATTTTGTGAGAAATTCCATAATATGGGGTCACAAGCATATTCAAATTTTAATGCGTGTAGACCCCCCCTCCTGCGAAGTTTAATAGGCTCCTATTGTTCTCCGCGACCTGCGTTCCGACTGAAAATGACATTACAGAAGTTAAAATTGTAAAGTCATAATAAAAGTGAATTCACTCACAGCATTTCCAGTCATTCCTGCAATTTCTTTTAGTTTTGTGAAGACACCAGACACCATTAATTTTGGTGGTGCAAACATCGTTCTCTGACTGCTACGGCTTGACTAATAGTAAAAAAGAACAACAAACAGAATTGAACATGAGAATGTATAATTTTCTTTTGTTCATAACTTTTATAGTGGTGAGTACAGGGTTTATACAAGGTTTCAGAGGAGACTGTAGGTTCCATCCTATGAAGTCTTGTAGACAATACAACAACACTGACAAAAAATTAATCTCAAGCAATTCTAACCATTACTACATATGTACAATGATTCCTTGCATTGGTATGTTTATAATATTGGTATATCATATGCATTGCTGTGCAATATCAAACCATTATTGCATATTTGTTGTATACAAATGAACATGATGGTTTCATACAAGAAATCAGATAATTTGAGGACCTGTATATTTTTTACAGAATTAGCAGTTTCTGACAAACTTGTTACAGTAATAATAAGAGAACTTGTGACATGTGAGTACAGGTGTGGTTAACATACAAAATGTACTGCAAACCTGGAAAATTTCACTAAAGACCTATTTTTTGTTGGAAAACAAAAATGCCAAAATAAGTAGTGTCTTATATATAAACACACTGTACCAGTAGTTAGGTAATCAGTGACAATAGTCTGAGAACTACCTGAAGATGGTAAAATTGCAAAATTTTCTAGTAGCAAAAATATCTAGCCTTACAATATTTGAAATCATGCTTACATTGTTTTTAGCTGCAGAGACTACAGCAAGCAGGCAATGCAAGTATCCAAATTACACATTGTAAGTCCACATACAAGTACACTGATTATGCCATACATTTGTCATTGGACGGACATAACTGTAGTTGAACATAAGGCAACATTTTTGCAATCCAAGATTTTAACCAACAAATCCAACATCACACCCCGTCCCCCGATTTGACTTACCTCAGCAACAAATCCAACATCACACCCTGTCTCCCAATTTGACTTACCTCAGCAACAAATCCAACATCACACCCTGTCTCCCAATTTGACTTACCTCAGCAACAAGTCCAACATCTCCCTTCTCTGCAGTATCAGCTTTGATCTTCTCCAAACTACGTCCTGAAAATTATGACATGAGTTAGGTATACTATCGGTAACAATCTTTCAGCTGACTCTGCAAGTTGTGCAGGATAAGAAAAATTGACCAACATAATTTCAATATCAGTTTATCTCTTCACTCTCTGTAAATTATCTAAATAGTTGACACTTCTGAAACATAAAAATCTGAATGAAAACTACATTGTATGGTAGACACTTAAAAGTTGAACTTTGACCCACCTGTTGCCTGGGCAATTGCTTTCATTAACAATGTTTCTCCTAGTCCTAACTCTAGTCCTTCATAAGCTGGTGCCAGTTTATTTAAACAGAGATACACACAACACAACAAATCATCTGGAGATAAAACTATCACCGAACGGAAAAAATTACTCAGAATATTAACAATCTTAAGTCTTGCAGAGATGGCTTCTATAGCTTCAAATGTACGGGCTAGAGCTAGGTACGGCACCCTGAGGAAGGAAAAGAAAGAGTCACAAAGTTTGACTTTGGTATACGCCTTTTTTGTAAAATATTTTGAGTTTTATACACCTACATGTACGTACGAAAAGACGGTATTTCATCATCTGGGTAGTCAAGCACTTTTTCAAAACAACTATTTCAATCGGAACAATTACATCAAGTTTTTGATTTTCCTATTTTTACAGACAGGTTATAGCTGTACAATTACTGGCAATGATAAAATAGGTGTTTTTCTGAGTATACTACGGGTAGTATACATGTAGATACATGATTGACACCCAACAAAATCCTACACTATGTTGGCATTGATTTACGTTGATATATATTGCAACGAAAATGAGTTTTTGTTGAGGGTAGTTTAGGTTTAAGATGTAATGGATTCGCACAGGATTTTTGTATCAAAATAAATATCATACAATAATGGGTATAGAACATTTACCTGATTTTAAAAGTAATTTTTGGACAAGATTGCTGCTAGATCAGTTGTACAAGTTATAGTAGTCTAACATTTGGCCCTCTCTAACTTCCATTATATCTGTCAATGTCTGCCCTCCTGACAAGTCATAGTATCACTGTATGTCAATCATTCCATATACATACTTTTGGTACAATATCTATCTCATATTTTACAGCCCATTCAATTTACTGTTCACTGACTGTGATACAGTCCATGCAATTTACTGTTCACCGACCCTGATACAACCCTACACAAACCAATGAGAAACTGTACATGCTTCACTTTACAATTGCATGCAAGATCAAATGACTACAGTTTCTGGTGACATTTTGTATAAATGAAACAAACTAAGGTGTGCCACTATGCAGACATCAAAGCATTGTTGCCTGCATGACTGCGTCTAGTTGCAGCATGTTGCCTGCATGACTGCGTCTAGTTGCAGCATTGTTGCCTGCATGACTGCGTCTAGTTGCAGCATGTTGAAATGGTTTATTTCACAATAAACAAAATGTAGCAAGAAATTGTTATCTTGCTATCTTAAAGAATAGAATATTGGTTTCCATGTGGTTGTATCAAACAGAGCCAGTGAATGGTTTCCACGTGGTTGTATCAAACAGAGCCCGTGAATGGTAACTTGAAAGGGGTTGTAGGTAAATTTAGAGACAATATGGAGTCACTGATAAATGACAAAAATGAGATACTGGTGATTTAGGTAAAGTGATACAATATTTGTACTTACTTGTCACCATGTTTCCAGCATGCATCATTAATAGGATGATAGTTACTCTGTGCAGGGTTGTAGATAGTGTCTTTACCAGTAGATCTCTGCATTCCAAATATACTATGGATAGATAAAACACAAACAATTGAAATATCACAAATGTAGAACAGTGTACATCACTTTTCTTTCTTTCCTTTTTTCACAGCTGACAAGTTGGTACAAAATCTAACAGAGTTGCCCCTGGTTTTAGTTCTCCACCATAATTCTGGTACAAAGTATGGAAAATGTTCAATTATACCAGATTTTCATACTCTACCACAAGTTTCTAAACATTTTAGCAAAAAACCCCTCATAGATGTATGATTCAACATGTCCTATTTCTGTATATATCAGCCAACTAGACATCTGAATGTCAAATCATGGCAACTAAAAAACAATTTTTTTTTTGGCTAAGGTGCATGGCAACAAACAACCAAGTGTTTTCAGCTAAGGTGCATGGCAACAAACAACCAAGTGTTTTCAGCTAAGCTGCATGGCAACAAACACACAAGTGTTTTCAGCGAAGTCGCATGGCAACAAACAACCTGGAGTACACAGTATAACTTGTATTTTTCCCTGAAATCCCCACCTGGAGTACACAGTATAACTTGTATTTTTCACTGAAATCTCCACCTGGAGTACACAGCATAACTTGTATTTTTCACTGAAATCCCCACCTGGAGTACACAGTATAACTTGTATTTTTCCTGAAATCCCCACCTGGAGTACACAGTATAACTTGTATTTTTCACTGAAATCCCCACCTGGAGTACACAGTATAACTTGTATTTTTCACTGAAATCTCCACCTGGAGTACACAGCATAACTTGTATTTTTCACTGAAATCTCCACCTGGAGTACACAGTATAACTTGTATTTTTCACTGAAATCTCCACCTGGAGTACACAGTATAACTTGTATTTTTCACTGAAATCCCCACCTGGAGTACACAGCATAACTTGTATTTTTCACTGAAATCTCCACCTGGAGTACACAGTATAACTTGTATTTTTCACTGAAATCTCCACCTGGAGTACACAGTATAACTTGTATTTTTCACTGAAATCCCCACCTGGAGTACACAGTATAACTTGTATTTTTCACTGAAATCCCCACCTGGAGTACACAGTATAACTTGTATTTTTCCCTGAAATCTCCACCTGGAGTACACAGCATAACTTGTATTTTTCACTGAAATCCCCACCTGGAGTACACAGTATAACTTGTATTTTTCACTGAAATCTCCACCTGGAGTACACTGCATAACTTGTATTTTTCCCTGAAATCCCCACCTGGAGTACACAGTATAACTTGTATTTTTCCCTGAAATCTCCACCTGGAGTACACAGTATAACTTGTATTTTTCCCTGAAATCTCCACCTGGAGTACACAGTATAACTTGTATTTTTCCCTGAAATCCCCACCTGGAGTACACAGTATAACTTGTATTTTTCACTGAAATCCCCACCTGGAGTACACAGTATAACTTGTATTTTTCACTGAAATCTCCACCTGGAGTACACTGCATAACTTGTATTTTTCACTGAAATCTCCACCTGGAGTACACAGTATAACTTGTATTTTTCACTGAAATCCCCACCTGGAGTACACAGCATAACTTGTATTTTTCACTGAAATCCCCACCTGGAGTACACTGCATAACTTGTATTTTTCACTGAAATCTCCACCTGGAGTACACAGTATAACTTGTATTTTTCCCTGAAATCTCCACCTGGAGTACACAGTATAACTTGTATTTTTCCCTGAAATCTCCACCTGGAGTACACAGTATAACTTGTATTTTTCCCTGAAATCTCCACCTGGAGTACACAGTATAACTTGTATTTTTCCCTGAAATCCCCACCTGGAGTACACAGTATAACTTGTATTTTTCACTGAAATCCCCACCTGGAGTACACAGTATAACTTGTATTTTTCACTGAAATCTCCACCTGGAGTACACAGTATAACTTGTATTTTTCACTGAAATCTCCACCTGGAGTACACTGCATAACTTGTATTTTTCACTGAAATCTCCACCTGGAGTACACAGCATAACTTGTATTTTTCACTGAAATCTCCACCTGGAGTACACAGTATAACTTGTATTTTTCACTGAAATCCCCACCTGGAGTACACTGCATAACTTGTATTTTTCACTGAAATCTCCACCTGGAGTACACAGCATAACTTGTATTTTTCACTGAAATCCCCACCTGGAGTACACTGCATAACTTGTATTTTTCACTGAAATCTCCACCTGGAGTACACAGTATAACTTGTATTTTTCCCTGAAATCCCCACCTGGAGTACACAGTATAACTTGTATTTTTCACTGAAATCCCCACCTGGAGTACACAGTATAACTTGTATTTTTCACTGAAATCCCCACCTGGAGTACACAGCATAACTTGTATTTTTCCCTGAAATCCCCACCTGGAGTACACAGCATAACTTGTATTTTTCACTGAAATCCCCACCTGGAGTACACTGCATAACTTGTATTTTTCCCTGAAATCCCCACCTGGAGTACACAGTATAACTTGTATTTTTCCCTGAAATCCCCACCTGGAGTACACAGTATAACTTGTATTTTTCACTGAAATCTCCACCTGGAGTACACAGTATAACTTGTATTTTTCACTGAAATCCCCACCTGGAGTACACAGTATAACTTGTATTTTTCACTGAAATCTCCACCTGGAGTACACAGTATAACTTGTATTTTTCACTGAAATCTCCACCTGGACTACACAGTATAACTTGTATTTTTCACTAAAATCTCCACCTGGAGTACACAGTATAACTTGTATTTTTCACTGAAATCTCCACCTGGAGTACACAGCATAACTTGTATTTTTCACTGAAATCTCCACCTGGAGTACACAGCATAACTTGTATTTTTCACTGAAATCCCCACCTGGAGTACACAGTATAACTTGTATTTTTCACTGAAATCCCCACCTGGAGTACACAGTATAACTTGTATTTTTCACTGAAATCCCCACCTGGAGTACACAGCATAACTTGTATTTTTCACTGAAATCCCCACCTGGAGTACACAGTATAACTTGTATTTTTCCCTGAAATCCCCACCTGGAGTACACAGTATAACTTGTATTTTTCACTGAAATCTCCACCTGGAGTACACTGCATAACTTGTATTTTTCACTGAAATCTCCACCTGGAGTACACAGTATAACTTGTATTTTTCACTGAAATCCCCACCTGGAGTACACTGCATAACTTGTATTTTTCACTGAAATCCCCACCTGGAGTACACAGTATAACTTGTATTTTTCACTGAAATCCCCACCTGGAGTACACAGCATAACTTGTATTTTTCCCTGAAATCTCCACCTGGAGTACACAGCATAACTTGTATTTTTCACTGAAATCCCCACCTGGAGTACACAGTATAACTTGTATTTTTCACTGAAATCCCCACCTGGAGTACACAGCATAACTTGTATTTTTCCCTGAAATCCCCACCTGGAGTACACAGCATAACTTGTATTTTTCCCTGATATCCCCACCTGGAGTACACAGTATAACTTGTATTTTTCCCTGAAATCTCCACCATTATAATTCTTTATCATTCATTAGATTTGTAATGGTTTTACGTACTTTTTGACTGTTTTTTCTTCTTTTTTAACATTTTTATCTTTATCTCTTGCTTCATTTGATTCCTTTAAATCTTCCTTCACAGGACTATCTTCCGACTTCTTGGTTTTACGAGGTGCTGGTGATGATTAATACACATTGTTTTCATCAAAATTGATATAATGGTTATTTAAATATATAAACCAATTAACATGGTTAACAGACATTAATAAAATCAAAGACTGTATTGATGGATTGTATTACATGGCAATGCCTGACCATGACTTTGCTACTTATATACAAATAATAAGATAGAACCTTGAGTGGATGTGTTGACAGTCATCTCACCTGACACACAATTAACATACCAATCACAGAGAACTTTCAGTGAATGGTGTTGAGTCATATCACCTGTCACACACTGTTATTACTATTTCAGGTAGCAATGGCTCACCTAATAGATACATGTGTTGTGTTACCTAACTACATTGGAGGAGAGGCAATCTACACATTAGGAAATCATGTGTACAGTGTTGTGTTTAGGGACAATCACAACATGTAACAAACGCTCAATAAATGTACTTTGTTTGGATTTTTTTTGAACTACAATGTACATATCTAATCTGAGGAATCTTACCAAAGAAACTGTGCATGGATGATTTCATTTTCTCACTCTTCTCTGCTTTTTCTTCCTTTTCTTCTTTCACTACAATCTTTTCTGTTTCCTTTTCCTTCTCAGATTCCTTCTCACTTGAACTGGTTTCTTCAGATTCTTCCTTGACTTTAGATTTACCATTGGCTGTTTTCTTGCTCTTTCTATCGCCTGGTGTTTTAGATTTCTTAGCTTTGGCTGTTTTCTGAAAATATAGTAAATAGAAACTAAAATCAAAATGCTGTAAAAGAAAATTTGGGATTGAAGAAAAATATAGAGAGTTATACATAACTAACATGTTTTATCAGAGCTCTTTCTGGCAAGTCAATGGAGTAATCAATCAATCAATCAATCAATCAATCAATCGATCAATGTTCTCTTGATTTTCAACAATATTAAAAGACCAGTAACACCTCTAGTTACAGGCTGGAAACCAGGAAGGATAGGTTGGCTGTTTTGATATGATGTTACTGGTTGGAAACCAGGAAGGGTGGACTGGCTGTTCTGATAAGGTGTTAGCGGTTGGAGACAAGGAAAGGTGGGATGACTATTCTGATGTGGCATTACTGGTTGGAAACCAGGAAGGTTGGACTGGCTGTTCTGATATGTGGACTGGCTGTTCTGTAATAGTATCACAAGTTGGAAACCAGGAAGGTTGGACTGGCTGTTCTGTAATGGTATCACAAGTAGGAAACCAGGATGGGTGGACTGGCTGTTTTGATACAATTTTGCATAAGAATTAGCTGGTCCATTAGTATTCATGGGGCATATACATATTGCATTAGTGTGTTGAGAGGATACTGTCAAGAATAGCACAGCACATGTCTGAAGTTAGCTCATTCATTCAATGTGTTCCCAAAATCTGTACCAATGCCATTGCATGATCACATCTCTAACCCAAACAAACATGTGACACCCATGATTATACCTGTTTGGTTGCATAATGTGTACAGAATAGTTATTCCCCTTTGTGGTTTACAACATTTGGGGGAATCAGTTTATTGAGCACAAGTGTCTACTATGCAATAAAGTTAAGAGACACTAAACATCAAGTTAGACATAAGCAAACAAACCTCTTTTTCAACTTTCTCCTTTTCTGCTTCAATCTCCATTTCTTCCTCATTCTCACCATCTTCCCTTTTAACATCTTTCTTTTCAACTGAATCACTCTCAGAACTCTTTCTCTTTTTACTAAATATTCCTTTCTTTCTAGGTTTGTCCACCTCCATCTCTTCCTTCTTGTCTTTCTTTGCTTCACATTCTTCCTGTGAAGTCATACCGTTGTCACTGCTCTCTGTTTTATCAACTCTTATTTTTCTCATGTGTTTTCTTGCTGAAATTTAACAAACAATTTCATTTCGGTTACAGTTATTATAATTTTGTCCAATTTTGTATTATTTGTATTTTGTATCTAGCTTAGCTACAACTGGGATATTTGTTTTCACCAAAGAAATATTCATTTCAAATTTGCCAGTGACTTATAAAAAGACATTGTCTTTATCAATTAGTGGTCTACTAGTATATTATCTGTAGGTGGTGTAGTGATAAGTTTAAATCTTGATCGAAAGCTTGGTTTTGAATCTGTGGCTTTGTTAAAACTGTACTAGATGTAACTGGAGTATCATTTTTTGATCAGACATTGAACTACAATACATTCACTGAAAATTGTTAAAATACAAATTATTAGACACTGTACATGTTAAAAGTGGTCAATATTATCCACAAGCTGTACAGAAACAGGTTGAAAATGTGATCGCTGCTGATGCAGACCCCAAAATCAATTTGATTTGATTTATTGTGTATACAACTACATAAATATGTATATATCCACAGGTGATGCAACACTGTTCAGTTTACGATATTAGGAGTCAGTTATTATATCTAACAAAACATTTTTTTTAAAAACCCATTCCAGTTGCAGCCAGTGCAGCTTTAAATAAAACATGGCAGTCATGGGAATTCATTGCCTGCCTCATGCCAAAATTTTGATGATGTTCAAAACGTTTCACTGTTGCATTTCTCTGTTAACAGAAGAGACTTGGAAAAGGAAAACAATTTCTATCAGTGTGTATTAAGGTTAATAGACTGAGAGTATAATCAAGAATAACAGAATAAACCTCAGATTGTTTCACCATAACAACTTTTCAGTAGCAAAGACGTTATAATCACCCTGGCAGAAATCATGATTGAGGTTACAATGTTGCTCCTTAGAAAAAAGCTCCAATCAGTGAAAGTCTATGTCAATTTGATGGACCACTAATACAGCAATTTCTTATGGCACACTAAAATGTGGGTGTGCTCTTCTACATTACTCCGTGGAGATTCAAAAGAGAACAGTTTTTATCAGTTTGACACAGCAAGGTTTGTCTTTCATTAGTGGGCACATCCTTCATTTTAAAATGTTCACTCTTACCAGTTTTCCTCAGAGGAATGCCATCTGGTGATTTAGTACTATATGTAAATTTCACAGGTGCAGGTGATCCTATTTCATCATCATCATCATCATCATCAGCTTTCTTCTCTCCATCTCCACCAACTTTCTTTTCTGGAGTCTTTTCAGTTTGATTCACCTCCTGAAAATTGTTCAAATTTATTTGAATAAAATGAATTTTTTTTGTTGGGGGGGGGGGGGGGGTCCTGAACTGGGTGTGACATTGTGCAATCGTCCCTAAGACAATGCATAAAATATGTGTGATGTTACAAACCTGTTTCTCTTCTTGTTGAGATTCAGTTGTTTCCATAACAATATCATTTTCCTCTTCTTCTTCATCATCATCATCACTCTCGATAATTCTTCTTGCCTTCTTCCTTGGTGGCTGCAGTTTTACAGGAGAGTCGGCATCTTTGCCAGGTGAACTTCTATTCTTAGCAGTCAGTGGGATTTTTCCTCTATCAAATACACAGATGAATATATTTTTAAGTCTGTTTTCAACATAATCTCCCAAGGCTAAGGAGATGTTATGGAGTGATAATTGCACATCATGCCTACATTGAAACAAATGGTATACGAATATGATTTCAGATACAATCATACATCCTATATCATACTAGCCATACTTGCAGTAAGTTGGGACTTCATTGGGACTACTATAGTACTTGCAGTAAGTTGGGACTTCATTGGGACTACTATAGTACTTGCAGTAAGTTGGGACTTCATTGGGACTACTATAGTACTTGCAGTAAGTTGGGACTTCAATGGGACTACTATACTATTGCATAAGAATGTACCACCCAGTAAACAATGTAAAAATGTCATAAAATAGTACATTGTACTATTTCACATTTATAGAGATGAAGTTAGTACTTGTAGTATTTCACATTTCACAGTTACTCACTTTGTTTTGTTAGGTTCAGATTTCTTTGCCGACTCTTTCTTAGACAACGACTTTGGTGTGTTGAGGTCATCCTTCGACGTCGAATCATTCTTCGATTGTGACTTCGCTGGACTGAAAAATGAACTGAAATCGGAAAAAACAATAGTTTAACTGTACATATACATGTCATTTCAACTCTTAAGGAAGCTGAATCATACTTACGCTATAGATCGCTGTGGCATTTTGGTAATTACTGAAAACACTGCTTCTGAAGTGCGGTAGTCAACTTTCCCGCCAGTTAGATTATTAGGGTTGAAAGGTTACAGGTCAGATTTAGGTCAAATCTGATTTTGTTCTCCTTACTTTGAGGGCGCTGTCGTTTACCTCGACAGATGATCGATTGAAATCTTTACAACTTTTAAGTTTGGTTTGGTTTTGAGGTTTGATTTAGTGTTGAGGAGTACGCGTAGATGTGTACATTTTGCCTACAAATATTTCCGACAAAACTCCAAACTGTCGTGAAATTCAGTAAAAAAGTAGTTAAGATGAGTTATAGGCATATTATTAAAACTAGCTAGCGAGCTAGCTCCCGGGCTATAATAAATGGATGCAACAACCGTAGTGTTATTTTTTTGTTTCTGAGCTTTTGCACTCAATATTAGATAAATAAATAATAAATAAATATTTTAGTGCAATCCCCAGAACAATAAAAAGCTCAAAAGCCAAAAATACTATTTCACGATTAGAGGAATGTCGTCAACTTGAGTTAGTTTGGCATTGTATATACTAGAATGTACAGTATTATGGGGTGAGATCCCCGCCAAAATAGATGTATTTAATTTCCACAATTATTTCTGTATTTATTCACTTTTTTATTTGAATTATTTCTGTATTTATTCACTTCTTTATTTTAATAAAATGGATGTATTTACTTTATTGTCAAATTAATTTATTTCAATTATTTTTATTTAATATTTCCACAATTATTTCTGTATTTATTTATTTATTCACTTATTTATTTTAATAAAAATGTATTTACATTGTCAAATTGATTTTAATTATTTTTGAAATTATTTCATTATTTATTTACTTATTTATTATAATTATTTCTTAATTTATTCACTTATTTATTTTAATCATTTCTGTATTTTGTTCTTAATTTGCTTGTTATTTTTATTTTTCTATTATTAATTCAAGTTCAATTATTTCACTTATGTCAAGAATCTTGCTTATTTAATCATTTGCCGTTATTTCTTAACATTCAATTAGTTTTGAAACTTATAATTTCGTTATTTAAGTCTGTATTTTGCATCTGATTTCACTTTTCCTCACCATTATTAAGATTTTAATTATTTATCGTATTAAATTATTTCATTATTTCATTTGCCTAGTCAATTTAAACATTCTCAGCAATATATTTTGATTATGTTCTCTTAAGCTTATCATTAAATTATTTCAATTCAGTATTTTATTTAAGTCTATATTTTGATTCTTATTTGTGCTTTTCATCAATTGTAATTGTTTAAGTTTAAATTATCAACTTGAAATATTTAATTTATTCACCATGCTTGCAAACCATGTTGCGGGGCCAAAGATACGTCGTTCATGACGTAGTTCACTATTAGTAAATCACAAGTATGGCGGAAAGTGTTGACAGCGGACTCCGGCAAGCCGTAAGATCTCAGATCTTGCCAGGAAGCTATATCCAGAACACAACCGCCATACTGGAGAGGGCAGTCCAGGCTGAACCAACAACCAGCACCTGTACAACAGGGTCAAGGACAAATAATCAATTTTGTACACGCGATTTTCCGGATTTCTATATCATTTTCTGTATATTTCAAATAAAGTTTTAAATGCTGTTTCCTCTCACTGTTTTTTTTCTATTTCCTACCTGATATCAATGTCTTATCTGAGTTTATCAGCTTTGCATTAATTAGTAGCTTGCTAGAACAAACTCACTATTTGCCCAAATTAACGCATTATGCCGTGAGTGTAAACATCTACTGATCCGACTTATGGTAAATACACGGAAAGGGGAGCAACTCCAAAGGGACGTGTCCAGAGGACATCCGTATATCACCCTGCCACTTAATTTATTCATGAATTCACAAAACAGGAAATAAACTAATAACACGTAATGCGACTAACACTCCTACCGGTAGTACTCTTCCAGGCCCTCTGTCTGGATGAGAAAGCATAAATGTGGCCACATCTTGATTTTCATCTCCCTTATCTGGACCGGTGAATTTCTTCAGCCTGGGGCTGGGGGTGGGTGGATTCTTAAATTGGGCCGACAAAAAGTCACTGACCCCCCCCCCCCCCATCACTTAATTCGAAAACATGACCCCCCCCCCCCATACACAATCAAGATGCTATGAAACTTTATTTCAAAAATGTTTCAACCTTATGTAGTTGCTTTTTACATGTTAGAGCTGTCTTGTAAAGCTTGCAAATTGTTGTCTGAAAGTGTCTGTGAATAGCCTAAATATTGCATTTTGGAGTAAAATTCCTCCAGGGCTTCTCGGGGGACCCCCCCCCCCACACACATACACACACACTCACACAAAGAGGTGGACATATCATCGTCTCAAAGCTCTTCCCTCTACAGCTTACTGTCAAGATGCTATGAAACTTTATTCACGGGGGTCAGTGACTTTTTGTTGGCCCAATAGAAAAAAACACTGACCACCTCCCTATCCCCCAGGCTGGAGAAACTGGCCGGTCTGTTTGAATGTTTGAGCTCACCAATATAGTTTCCGATTAGCATTTTCAGTGTGTCATCATACCATGGCATAAAAACTGTCAATGATGTTTATTTAATTTAAAATCAAATATGTGGTTTTCTAAATATAATCTGTGCGTGATAGAACAGCATCTTTTTACTCTCTGTATTATCCTGTTTGAAAACCAAACAGAAAATGTGGCAACAAATGTAAGTTTTCAACATTGACATAAAAAAAATCCGGATATCTCAAAGAAGGAAAGAAAAAAAGTTGCCAGCATAGGCGAAGGAGAAAAAAAATAATTCACAGACAAGCAGGTGGGGAAAAAATAATGACTCTCCACCAATCTTCCAAGCCCCCCCTGATATCAAATGGTCTACCCCTTAGATTGAGAAACAGACATGTTTCGAACAAATCATTTGCCTTTCTTCAGTTTCTAACTGGATCTGACAGAATGATCCAAATTTACTGGAGGTGTTAGCAAACTGGGGATGTTAAAAGGTACTGTTAGCTTCAATATATGTAAATTCAAGTATGAAAGTACGTGTCAATTACGTACATCTAACAGTCTACCTTCTGTGACTGTAGATTGGTAGGGTGTCATCCTACGGATTGTTGACTTTAATATACATGGCCTCCAAAAATCTTCTTCTTTTTTTAAATCATGTTTTGTATCCTGTCGATGATCTTGACTGATTTTGAAGTTAGTTCTGGAGGTTGATGGCCAGTTTCAGTGCATTTCATACCAATGGAAATATTGACATTCCCACCAATCTAAAGTGACATTATCAGAGATGGTGGACAGTTGATGTACATTTAATACCCAACACCTCCAACCAATCGATTTCTGTCAATTTTGACGTAACAACACAGGGGTACCCACACTATACGGCAATTTATGTACATCAATTTTGAGGTACGCACACTATAAGGCCAATTGATTACTATCAATTTTGACGTAACAACACAGGGGTACCCACACTATATGGCCAATTTATATCTATCAATTTTAACGTGATTGGGAACACTATTACATGGTGGGTATATTTAGATTTGGGAACACTATTACTTGGTGGGTTTATTTAGATTTGGGAACACTATTACATGGTGGGTTTATTTAGATTTGGGAACACTATTACAGGGTGGGTTTATTTAGATTTGGGAACTCTATTTAATACAGGGTGGGTTTACTTAGATTTGGGAACACTATTACAGGGTGGGTATATTTAGATTTGGGAACACTATTACTTGGTGGGTATATTTAGATTTGGGAACACTATTACTTGGTGGGTTTATTTAGATTTGGGAACACTATTACATGGTGGGTTTATTTAGATTTGGGAACACTATTACAGGGTGGGTTTATTTAGATTTGGGAACTCTATTTAATACAGGGTGGGTTTACTTAGATTTGGGAACACTATTACAGGGTGGGTATATTTAGATTTGGGAACACTATTACTTGGTGGGTATATTTAGATTTGGGAACACTATTACTTGGTGGGTATATTTAGATTTGGGAACACTATTACTTGGAGGGTTTATTTAGATTTGGGAATACTATGGTGGGTATATTTAGATTTGGGAACACTATTACATGGTGGGTTTATTTAGATTTGGGAACACTATTACTTGGTGGGTATATTTAGATTTGGGAACACTATTACAGGGTGGGTTTATTTAGATTTGGGAACACTATTACTTGGTGGGTATACATGTGTATTTAGAATTGGGAACACTATTACAGGGTGGGTTTATTTAGATTTGGGAACACTTACATGGTGGGTATATTTAGATTTGAGAACACTATTACTTGGTGGGTATATTTAGATTTGGGAACACTATTACAGGGTGGGTATATTTAGATTTGGGAATACTATTACTTGGTGGGTATATTTAGATTTGAGAACACTATTACAGGGTGGGTATATTTAGATTTGGGAACACTTACTTGGTGGGTATATTTAGATTTGGGAACACTATTACTTGGTGGGTATACATGTGTATTTAGAATTGGGAACACTATTACTTGGTGGGTATAATTAGATTTGGGAACACTATTACATGGTGGGTATATTTAGATTTGGGAACACTATTACTTGGTGGGTTTATTTAGATTTGGGAACACTATTACTTGGAGGGTTTATTTAGATTTGGGAACACTATTACATGGTGGGTATATTTAGATTTGGGAACACTTACTTGGTGGGTTTATTTAGATTTGGGAACACTATTACTTGGTGGGTTTATTTAGATTTGGGAACACTATTTAATACAGGGTGGGTTTACTTAGATTTGGGAACACTATTACTTGGAGGGTTTATTTAGATTTGGGAATACTATGGTGGGTATATTTAGATTTGGGAACACTATTACATGGTGGGTTTATTTAGATTTGGGAACACTATTACTTGGTGGGTATATTTAGATTTGGGAACACTATTACAGGGTGGGTTTATTTAGATTTGGGAACACTATTACTTGGTGGGTATATTTAGATTTGGGAACACTATTACTTGGTGGGTATACATGTATATTTAGAATTGGGAACACTATTACAGGGTGGGTTTATTTAGATTTGGGAACACTTACATGGTGGGTATATTTAGATTTGAGAACACTATTACTTGGTGGGTATATTTAGATTTGGGAACACTATTACAGGGTGGGTATATTTAGATTTGGGAATACTATTACTTGGTGGGTATATTTAGATTTGAGAACACTATTACAGGGTGGGTATATTTAGATTTGGGAACACTTACTTGGTGGGTATATTTAGATTTGGGAACACTATTACTTGGTGGGTATACATGTGTATTTAGAATTGGGAACACTATTACTTGGTGGGTATAATTAGATTTGGGAACACTATTACATGGTGGGTATATTTAGATTTGGGAACACTATTACTTGGTGGGTTTATTTAGATTTGGGAACACTATTACTTGGAGGGTTTATTTAGATTTGGGAACACTTACTTGGAGGGTTTATTTAGATTTGGGAACACTATTACATGGTGGGTATATTTAGATTTGGGAACACTTACTTGGTGGGTTTATTTAGATTTGGGAACACTATTACTTGGTGGGTTTATTTAGATTTGGGAACACTATTTAATACATGTATCAGGGTGGGTTTACTTAGATTTGGGAACACTATTACTTGGTGGGTATATTTAGATTTGGGAACACTATTATTTGGTGGGTATATTTAGATTGGGAACACTATTACATGGTGGGTATATTCAGATTTGGCACGACACCTGTTGGTGGTAATTTCACATTCAAATCCTTGGCTTGGTGTAGATACCTCTTGTGATTGTAAAACAAACACAAATTTCTGGGCAAAATTTGGTTTTACATATGTTATTTCTCTTTAGGTCAAACAAATTCCAATAAAAGATACAAAGAACGAAAAAAGCATACATGTAGGCTACCTTTGATCTGATATGTACAGTAATTCATCATGTAAATATCAAATGTATACCAGTCCACAAAGATTCAAGTATATCATACGTTTAATTTCATCTTTATAAAATACATTTCAATAAAAATCAATCATGCTTTGATTTTTAGTCATTTTTTTTCTTCAGTCTCAGAGATTTTCTTCTTACTTCCTTGCTATCAGCATTTTGTATTTTTCGTTTTGATCTAGTCATTGCAATTGTTGACCTGGAACCCTGAAACAAGAAGAGTGATTTAAAAGTCAGTTTTCATCTTGATAATCACCCACTATATCTGTCTTACATAGGACACTATAAAAGAACCGCATTCTGTATGACTGCAATTGTGGCATACTTGGGGTATTTGCAGGAGTTCTTGCAGTGTTCTCTGCATCCGTACTTTCACAAGTGTAGCACATATACCCATAAGTACCCACCCACATTGGAACTCACTTTGCATGGGGTTCTGTTATTACTACATATATTTATCTGAAACGGCAAATTTCCATAAAAATCATACAACGCAATTTTGTGATGACTGTGTCCTCATTTGCTTATCAGTTGCATGCAACTATACAGTAATGATTTCGGTATTTCACTGCAGTGGAAATGCCACTAGTATATACACACACCAGTGTAAGTAATCACTGATACATATGTAACAAGTCATTGAAAAAGACATAGTCCCCGCTATAATTGGGTTTTAAGGAATTATGACTACTCTGATCACGCAACAACATTTGTGAACCTAAAACAAACAAACTTAGATATGTTGTGTGTGCTTGTTGGACATGGAACATGCCTACAACAATAAAGGATTGGTTGGGTATGGGGGATCATATCACAATGAAAATGGAGTCTGAGTTATGGCTTTGGACATGGAAAATTCACAAACAAAATGGCTGCCAGGCAGCCATATTGGATCGTATCACGACGAAAATGGATAGGCACATGTATGTCATAGAACACTGTCCTAATACCAACTTTGAATGAGATCTGTTTAAGCATGTCTGAGTTATGGCTTTGGACATGGAAAATTCACAAACAAAATGGCTGATGGCTTTGGACATGGAAAATTCACAAACAAAATGGCTGCCAGGCAGCCATATTGGATCGTATCACGACGAAAATGGATAGGCACATGTATGTCATAGAACACTGTCCTAATACCAACTTTGAATGAGATCTGTTCAAGCATGTCTGAGTTATGGCTTTGGACATGAAAATTCACAAACAAAATGGCTACCAGGCAGCCATATTGGATCGTATCACAATGAAAATGGATATGCACATGCATGTCATAGAACACTGTCCTAATACCAACTTTGAATGAGATCTGTTCAAGCATGTCTGAGTTATGGCTTTGGACATGAAAATTCACAAACAAAATGGCTGCTAGGCGACCATATTGGATCGTATCATGACAACAATGAATATGCACATGTATGTCATAGAACACTGTCCTAATACCAACTTTGAATGAGATCTGTTAAAGCATGTCTGAGTTATGGCTTTAGACAGGGAAAATTCGCAAACAAAATGGTTGCTAGGCGGCCATATTGGATTGTATCATAAAACAAATTGACGTGCATATGTATGCCATAGTATGTTGCCCCTGTACCAAGTTTGAAAAAAATCGCATGCACGGACAGACGGAACCCAATCCATAAGTCCCCGTTCCGGACTTCGTCCGCGGGGACTAATAATGCCACTAGTATATACACACACCAGTGCAAGTAATCACTGGTACATATGTAATAATACCACTAGTATATACACACACCAGTGTAAGTAATCACTGGTACATATGTAATAATACCACTAGTATATACACACACCAGTGCAGATAATCACTGATACATATGTAATAATACCACTAGTATATACACACACCAGTGCAAGTAATCACTGGTACATATGTAATAATACCACTAGTATATACACACACCAGTGTAAGTAATCTCTGGTACATATGTAATAATACCACTGGTATATACACACACCAGTGCAAGTAATCACTGGTACATATGTAATAATACCACTAGTATATACACACACCAGTGCAAGTAATCACTGGTACATATGTATTAATACCACTAGTATATACACACACCAGTGTAAGTAATCTCTGGTACATATGTAATAATACCACTGGTATATACACACACCAGTGCAAGTAATCACTGGTACATATGTAATAATACCACTAGTATATACACACACCAGTGTAAGTAATCACTGGTACATATGTATTAATACCACTAGTATATACACACACCAGTGTAAGTAATCTCTGGTACATATGTAATAATACCTCTGGTATATACACACACCAGTGCAAGTAATCACTGGTACATATGTAATAATACCACTAGTATATACACACACCAGTGCAAGTAATCACTGATACATAATATGTAATAATACCACTAGTATATATACACACCAGAGCAAGTAATCACTGATACCTATGTAATAATACCACTAGTATATACACACACCAGTGCAAGTAATCACTGATACATATGTAATAATACCACTAGTATAAGCACACACCAGTGCAAGTATTCTCTGGTACATATGTAATAATACCACTAGTATATACACACAACAGTGCAAGTAATCACCATGGTACATATGTAATAATACCACTAGTATATACACACACCAGTGCCAGTAATCTCTGCTACATATGTAATAATACCACTAGTATATACACACACCAGTGCCAGTAATCTCTGCTACATATGTAATAATACCACTAGTATATACACACACCAGTGCAAGTAATCACTGATACATATGTAATAATACCACTAGTATATACACACACCAGTGTAAGTAATCACTGGTACATATGTAATAATACCACTAGTATATACACACACCAGTGTAAGTAATCACTGATACATATGTAATAATACCACTAGTATATACACACACCAGTGTAAGTAATCACTGGTACATATGTAATAATACCACTAGTATATACACACACCAGTGCAAGTAATCACTGATACATATGTAATAATACCACTAGTATATACACACACCATTGCAAGTAATCTCTGCTACATATGTAATAATACCACTAGTATATACACACACCAGTGCAAGTAATCTCTGCTACATATGTAATAATACCACTAGTATATACACACACCAGTGCAAGTAATCACTGATACATATGTAATAATACCACTAGTATATACACACACCAGTGCAAGTAATCACTGATGCATATGTAATAATACCACTAGTATATACACACACCAGTGCAAGTAATCACTGATACATATGTAATAATACCACTAGTATATACACACACCAGTGTAAGTAATCACTGGTACATATGTAATAATACCACTAGTATATACACACACCAGTGCAGGTAATCACTGATACATATGTAATAATACCACTAGTATATACACACACCAGTGTAAGTAATCACTGATACATATGTAATAATACCACTAGTATACACACACACACCAGTGTAAGTAATCACTGGTACATATGTAACAATACCACTAGTATATACACACACCAGTGTAAGTAATCACTGGTACATATGTATTAATACCACTAGTATGCACACACGAGTGCAAGTAATCTCTGGTACATATGTAATAATACCACTAGTATGCACACACGAGTGCAAGTAATCTCTGGTACATAATGTAATAATACCACTAGTACATACACACACACACCAGTGTAAGTAATCACTGGTACATATGTATTAATACCACTAGTATGCACACACGAGTGCAAGTAATCTCTGGTACATATGTAATAATACCACTAGTATGCACACACAAGTGCAAGTAATCTCTGACACATATGTAATAATACCACTAGTATATACACACCAGAGCAGGTAATCACTGATACATATGTAATAATACCACTAGTATATACACACACCAGTGTAAGTAATCACTGATACATATGTAATAATGCCACTAGTATACACACACCAGTGTAAGTAATCACTGGTACATATGTAATAATACCACTAGTATACACACACCAGTGCAGGTAATCACTGGTACACATAATAATAGAAAAAGAAGAGAATATGATCAGAGTATTTAGGGACCTAAAATCTTACGAGTTTTACAAAAATGTTGTGATATGATTGTTTAGATTTTGTCCAAAAGAAAGTACTTTTCAAGTTGGAGGATGTTGTATTCCAGTTAATTGGAAAGACAAAAGATAGGAAAATATGAACACTGGGTGTGCTGCTCAAAAGGAACCACCAGAAATATCATGCTCATATCAAGATGTTTTACAATGTTTGATTTCTTTACCTGGAACTTGTATTTTATCAGTATAAACTCCTTACCTGCTTTTGTGGATTTGAGTCAGCTTCTCCAGCCTTTTTTGTTTTCTTCAAAGACTTCTTACTTGAACCAGTGGTTGTATCTTCAGATACGTGATTTTCTTTTTCATCTGAAACACTTTTCCCCTGCAAAATTTCAGTTTCCAGTTTCTTTTCTGTTTTTTTCCTTGTCATTATTCTACTTTTTGTCTTTGTCTGTCTAGAAGGAATTGATTCTGATTCAGATTCACAGTTACTATCAGAAGAACTGCTAACCGTTTCAGTCCTACTTGCTGATTGGTCAACTTTGCCAGACAACAATTCTGATTGGTCAACTGTTGCATTAATTGCCTCTGTCATGTTTTGCAATTGGTTCCTTGCTTTTGAGGTAATCGTTGTATCCAATTCTTTATCATCACTATCCCCATCACTGTAACTATCATCATCATCATCATCATCATCATCATCATCATCATCATCACCATCATCATCACCATCATCATCATCATCATTATCATCATCATCATCATCATCATCATCATCATCATCATCATCTTCTTCTTCTTCTTCTTCCTTTTCTTCATTATTACTGATACTGACAGCTTTCAGCTTTGAAATGTCTTTTTCTGATTCAGATTCCATAACATCCATTTGTAGGAAACTTTTTTTTCCTTCTGTTCCTTCACTTTCAGTTTCTTGATCTATATTCATTCTCATTGGCAAAGTATTGCTGAAAATAAAAGAAAGATTAATCAGACACCAAATAATCATGACTGAAACTTTCCTATAACTCTTTTTTTTTGCACTTTAAAAAATAGCTCCAATGACATTGTAGCACAACTGTACAGTTTATTAAAAATGTTTATCCACATGTTGATCCATGCTAGGTATAGGTGTTCATTTGGTGAATGACTATCCAGTTGCTTATCCAACCAAGTTGTTATTTTTGCAATATTAGCAATCGATCGGCTGTTGCTATGGTGTGGTCATGTTGCTAGACATATTTGCATACTTTTTGAATGTTCACTTGACTATGAATCCCTAATGTCATCTTTGCAATATTCCTGATCATTTGGCTGTTGCTATGGACGTGGTCTTGTTGCTAGCAGGGCTCGAAATTAACGCCGGCCCAGCAGCCCGTTAAAGTTGCTGTTGTTTTGTCACAATCGGCTCAGTTGGGCAGCTACTTTTTTTTTTTAAAACATTTTGAAAACCTAGCTTAAAATATTCAATTATTATTATCCTTTGATAAATAGAAAAATCTACACTTGCTATTTCCCATTAACTCAAAAGTAACCATGATCAAAGATGCTAACGCACTGATCTCTGTACTTCCGCATTGAGTGGCTAGTTATGTGATGACCCCTTGACCTTAGTCCAACTTTCTATATATGGAAGAGTACATTGATAAAACGCATGGACAAATTTGTATATCAATATGCTTTCACGTGATTCAGCAAGCTCTTTAATATATTTATGTAAATCACGTTTTGCCGTGACCCCAGTTGATCCCACATTGTTTGTTGAAGTTTGGATTCACGAAACGTTCGAAAGGACTTCCTAAGGAAGACAGAGAGAGTAAAAAGATGGCAGGCAAGAAAAGGAAAAGAGAAAAAAGTGGTGATGGTGGTGAGAATGTTGTTGTACGATCGTGTGAGAGTATGAGTGAAGATTTAGTGGCTGTACAAAATACATCACAGGAAAGCGAAAAAGATAACGTAGTAACACAGGGGCACGTATTATTGCTTAGATTGCCATTTTCTTAGGAAAATATCGTACAAATCCTGCTGCTACAAATGCATCAATCTCTATACTAGTAGAAATATTAAAGAAGGGTGGGGACATCGAGGACATCTTCTTTCCTTAACCTTTCAAATATGAACAAAACATGCACATTTGCTCAACAAAAACATACCTGCATGAAGACTAGGTGCCAAATACAGTTATACACTATCACTGTGGGAAAAAATGCTTTTGTAATGAGGAAAATGGTCCTTTTACAACTAGCGAGTGCTGTATGTCAAAGGCAAGTCAAGTGACGTAACCGTCAAATGTTCACTGCTGATTGGCTGAGAAAGAGGCGTTAGTTAATGACTTCAGATGACTGCTGCATTTCAAAATCAGAAGCATGTACCTCACTAAATGCGTGACCATGGATCGCCAAAAATTCTCGACAGCTTCCTGGTGAGTCTACTTGTACGATTTCCAATACAACTGCATTATAATAGTGTTAAACTGTCTATCTATGTATGCTGGAATTGATTTCACTTTTGGTGGCCCATAAAGTAATGACTGTTTCCAGGAGCTTTCTTTACATAGGCGTAGTTTTGAACAGCCAATCGGCAATGAGCTGATTATTCAAAATAGCAAGACATACAGAGGAGTTTATACAGGATTGTGACTCATTGTCCCCCCTTCTCTTTTCTCCTTACAGGTAGGAATATATAGTCAAAAGTTGTTATATTTAGTGTTTAGACCTGGAAAACAACAATCTATGATATAGTAATAGTAAATCTGAGAGTTATTGGAAAATGTATGAAAGGAAGAAAAAACGAGTTTCGTGAGGAATGGGGGAAGGAGTTTAAGTGGTTAAGGAGAGAATAAAACTATGATGGTGTCATCTATTTGTGAGTATTGTAGGGCCTACCCGGGGCTAGTCAACAAGACGTCAGCGTTATTCATGGGTTCAACACGTAACAGAAAACATTAGACAGGTGGCTAGGTAGTGGCAGACGCACAAGGAGACTAGACTTTAAGGACTCGTGACTAAAAGTTGCCAGGAAAATATGGGCAGGTAAAATATTTGCTGGGCAGATAAATTTCCAACTTACATAGGCATAGTTTTGAACAGCCAATTATTTGTTCAAAACTTTGTTCAAAAATTTGAGCAATTTCCAAACTAGACACCCAAATTGAACAAAAAAATTAATTTCGAGGTCTGGCTAGGTATATTTTTTGAATATTGATTCATTTGTCTATTAATCCCCTTTATTTTTGCAATATATGCAATCATTTGGCTGTTGCTATGGGCGTGGTCTTGTTGCTAGGCAAATTTACATACATTTTTTCAATGTTTATTCACTTGTCTATTAATCCCTCTTGTTATCATTGTGAACGTTTGGCTGTTGCTATGGGTGTGGTCATGGTTGGCCAAATGTATTAAAATATTTGCAAGAAAATCTGCAGTATAACACTTCCAGAAATACCTCACCAAGTTAGTCTCATTGACCAAGTACTTTTTGAGATTTTTACATTTTTACACCTAATTTGCATATTACTGATGAGATCATTATATGCTTAATATATCTTCATCGTGCACCCCACATGCATTCCCATTAAATTTCAACCCAATCTGCTGAGTAGTTTTGGAATGAAAGATTTTTTACCAAAAAGACACATTTTTAGTGCTAATTTGCATATTATTTTGACCCAAAATGCGTATCTCTGATGCAATCATTTTCATTTGAGCAATTTCCAAACTAGACACCCAAAGTAACATGGCCACCAACTATCAAAGCAATCGATCCATCAGTTTTTGACTTGAAGTTGTTTACACACACACACTTACACACACACACACACACACACACTTAGCGATGCCTATCGCACTACTAAACCTTGTCTGTTCAGTTGTGCTAAAAATAACATTTTCATAATATTTCAGACATTGTCACATTCTCTTTTTGGTACTTTGCCAAAAAAAGAAAAATGTTCTTTATTGAAATTCTCTGCAACTGAAATAATAATTAACATTTCAGATTTGAAAACTGTTTTCAATTTCTTTACATAGACCATCGATGAATAAATATTTTTACCTGATTATACTGGTATTTTCTCCAGTCACCATTTTTACCTGATTGTATTGGTATTTCTTCCAGTCACCATTCTTACCTGATTGTACTGGTACTTTCTCCAGTCACAATTCTTACCTGATTGTACTGGTATTTTCTCCAGTCACAATTCTTACCTGATTGTACTGGTACTTTCTCCAGTCACCATTCTCATTTTCTGCCACGTGTAGTGTACAAACATGGACTGCTGGAGAAGTCTGTTCATTCTTTGGAAATGTCTCTCTAGGAACATAAGAAACAGTTGAAAAGTCCAGTAAGGCTTATTGCTACTCTAAGTACACTAGTATTGATTACTGTTATGATTTTGGATAAAAAAATAACACCTCATAATTACAGGGCATATAATCTAGTAACAAGACCTCGGGTCTGCACTCAGAAAATTGCTGAATAAAAACCAAGGATGGCAGTAACACTGGTAATGGTATGTAGCAAGCCCTCAATAGTTGCTTTGGCACTATGCAATGTGTGGTAGCTTTTAAAGTTAACAGAATTGCAGTAAGACTAGTCATCTGGTTGTTTGGATGGAAAAATGAAATATTATGTTACAAATACTTTTACTCAGTCTTACTTGTTTGGGCAGATAAATAAAATATCATTACTAATTTTTCTGTCGGTATAGAGGAAACAGCAAACAGAGATACTGAGTGAAATGTCTGGTACCAACTTCTCTGTATGTAAATTAGTATTTCATGTGACATCAATCACTTGCAGTCATTTAACGTCATGTCACCATCTTAGCCAATCAGCTTACTGCTGTCATTAACTATTGGTATGTCACCAGGATTCCATAATGCTCATTTGAATACAGAACATTTGATACCAGCCTAGCTTTCAGCTTTCGCTGACAGCGGAGCTAATAAAAGCTACTTATTTACTACCAAGATGTTGATAAGGTGATAAAAATTTCCTTCTAAGGTGAGATACAGGGCTGGGTTTATGGTAGTATTTTGATGTGTTTACCATCATCTCAGTAAACAGGTTCATAAGGTTGGAATGTCATGTTTATAATAATGTTTTTACATTGCATTGATTCCAGTGGTGTGACCGCTACAATTTTCATCATGGTTTACATCATATATAAATGTATGATGTCGCACTTGTGAACGTTGGTTTAGGGGGAGGGGAGGGGGTTTTGTACTAAATGAAAGACGTCTGTTTATTGAGCTTGTGTGTGACATTGTGCAATTGTCCCTAAGCAAGACTCACCTAAATTACAATCCTGTTATTTTGAACAGTAAATGTAATGTTTTCTATGAAGTAAATCAATAATCTCAATTTGGTAGATTGGATAATAATTGTAACTATCACATAGTGTTCTGGTCAATGTTTTTTGTTTTAGGATGTAGTAAATATACTCTCCTTCTAAAAAGAAGAATAGTAAATGTCAAACTTAGAGAATCCTTACCTGTGTATGGTAGGAAAGCCTCAACATGGTCTTTGATATTTGGGTATTTCATTAGATCTTGAGGTTGTATTTTCTGTAAGATGATCCTGAGTACAGTCTGAGCCTCATGACAGTGTTTGGAATTAGTGTTCCATTGTACAGCAAAACCAAGGATGGCATCTATCAGAAGTTACAAAATATTGAATATTTAGTCATTAATTTCAAACTGTTCACAATTACAGGACCCCTGTCACATAGAACTGATACTCAGATTGGATTATTCAAATGGGCTACCTATCTTTAACTAGAAATAGAGGTGCAATCTGTGAAATGTCACTCAAAGGTGTCAATCTGCATAGTGTAGACAGCTTTGCCAACATTATCTACAAACTCAGACATATGCAAATTAGAATCAAGTGTGACTCTAAGGTTTTTGACACTAGAGGTGAAAATCGTATCAGAATTTCCAATGGGCATAAAAGGAGGGAAGTGATTTAGCAGATAGTCTGGGTGATGATACTAGTATTGCTTCTGTTTTACTATCATTTAACTGGAGTTTATTAGATGTCATCCACTTCTTGATGTCAGTAATACAGTTTTGCACGGATTCAATATTTGGATTAATTTGATCCATCGTAGCTTCCTTGTATAATTGGTTGTCATTGGCAAAAGCATGGTGATTTATTGACAAGATTGAAAAGAGGGTCAGAGTGTATAAAACAAAACAGGGTCAACGACTAAGCCTTGGGAGAAACCAAATGAAAGAGATGATGAAGTAGATTGCATGCCAGTTACTGTTATGAAAAGTAGTTTTTGAGATGTTGTATCCACAGACAGACACAGACAAAAGAATAACTCCCTTACGGAAGGTAGAATGGGTAGTACAATGGTTGAGAATTTTATAAATTCAATTTTCATTAATGTTGTTATACAGTCAATGAAACATCATTGTATACACACATGTCCAATGATTTTGTATTCCCAAATTTTCACCTTTTGTTTTGTACAAGAAAGAACAATGTCCTTCATGAGACTAAAAGAGTTGAACATCATGCAAACTGACCCACTTGATGAAACAGTGATAAAGTGATTTTAATTTTCGCCAAATGACAATGACTTGTAAATATCATGTCTCATATGGTCTCCTAAAAGCTAAAAATGATTGATTTTAATGTATTTTAGCATTTCAAGACACGTATGACAAGCCTTCAGTCGAAGACATAGTCTCCCCCCCCCCCAACTTGTGTGTTGCGTTGCGTAAGATGATTACCATTTTGATAATTTTCACATGGAAAGGCTTTGTTAGACTTTCCAGGGATGCAACTGTTTGTAGTGTTGGGTTTTCAGTATAATTAGCAATAATATTTGGCAGTCTTATGTGTACAGCTAGAATGTAACCCTTCCTCTCTTCATCTTGAAAATGTTTGTCAAGGTCACAGGTCTCATTAGAAAGTTCATCATTGATAATGTGAGGGTAGACACTTGCATGGTGTCCATATGTATCAAACTTTTGGAGATAACAGGCAAAATGTGCTTTGTACCACAAATATGGCTGCCATTTTGCTATACAGGTCAACGTCATAAAATTAAGTGACTTACATATGCCTCACATAGCATGTTACCTTTGTGCCAGGTTTGGTTGAAATCGGTTGTTGCATGCTAGAGATATGAAGTTAAACACACAAGCAACAAATATGGCCACCATTTGGCCATATTTGATTCAGTAGCAATACAAAGTGATGTGCATGTGTCTCATATAGCTTGTTAACCTTAGTTCAAGGTTTGCTTGAAATTGGTTGGGGTATGCCAGAGATATGGACAGAAAGACAGATGGACAGAACCCAATGTAATAGCCCCTCCGGGCAGTGCCCTTTGGGAGCTAAACACCTTTATAGCCTAGATATGGGTTTTGCAAGTAGTATGGCTTATGGATCATCCTAAGGTTGGGCCATTCTGCAGTATATCTTTGGTCTGCATACCTGTATCAAGCTGTGTCCCCACTTTAGACTGTGTCCACTATGGGCTAATTGGCATCTAGGTAAACCAATCATTACCATTTGACCCCTAAGATGCACTTACCAATTTGATCCTCTCTCAACTTGCCAATTGTTTTGTCTAAACCATCTAAACCATCAGGTTCGTTGATTATTTCTGAAATGCATAAGAAGAAATGAAGTGATTCAAAAGTAGATAAGACGGAAAGCGATTTCTGAAAAATTTTGATAAAAAATCTCATTTGTCTCATATTTATGTAAAAATGTATATCAGTGTATGGTAGTGTGTAGGTCTATGTTGTCCTAGCTAACCCATGTATATCAATGTACGGTAGTGTGTAGGTCTATGTTGTCTTAGCTATTAAACCTATGTATATCAGTGTATGGTAGTGTGTAGGTCTATGTTGTCTTAGCTATTAAACCCATGTATACCAGTGTATGGTAGTGTGTAGGTCAATGTTGTCTTAGCTATTAAACCTATGTATACCAGTGTATGGTAGTGTGTAGGTCTATGTTGTCTTAGCTATTAAACCCATGTATACCAGTGTATGGTAGTGTGTAGGTCTATGTTGTCTTAGCTATTAAACCCATGTATACCAGTGTATGGTAGTGTGTAGGTCTATGTTGTCTTAGCTAACCTATGTATATCAGTGTATGGTAGTGTGTAGGTCTATGTTGTCTTAGCTAACCCATGTATACCAATGTATGGTAGTGTGTAGGTCTATGTTGTCTTAGCTATTAAACCCATGTATATCAATGTATGGTAGTGTGTAGGTCTATGTTGTCTTAGCTATTAAACCCATGTATATCAGTGTATGGTAGTGTGTAGGTCTATGTTGTCTTAGCTATTAAACCCATGTATATCAGTGTATGGTAGTGTGTAGGTCTATGTTGTCTTAGCTATTAAACCTATGTATACCAGTGTATGGTAGTGTGTAGGTCAATGTTGTCTTAGCTATTAAACCTATGTATATCAGTGTATGGTAGTGTGTAGGTCTATGTTGTCTTAGCTATTAAACCCATGTATATCAATGTATGGTAGTGTGTAGGTCTATGTTGTCTTAGCTATTAAACCTATGTATATCAATGTATGGTAGTGTGTAGGTCTATGTTGTCTTAGCTATTAAACCTATGTATACCAGTGTATGGTAGTGTGTAGGTCTATGTTGTCTTAGCTATTAAACCCATGTATATCAGTGTATGGTAGTGTGTAGGTCTATGTTGTCTTAGCTATTAAACCCATGTATATCAGTGTATGGTAGTGTGTAGGTCAATGTTGTCTTAGCTAACCCATGTATATCAGTGTATGGTAGTGTGTAGGGCTATGTTGTCTTAGCTATTAAACCCATGTATATCAGTGTATGGTAGTGTGTAGGTCAATGTTGTCTTAGCTAACCCATGTATATCAGTGTATGGTAGTGTGTAGGGCTATGTTGTCTTAGCTATTAAACCCATGTATATCAATGTATGGTAGTGTGTAGGTCTATGTTGTCTTAGCAATTAAACCCATGTATACCAGTGTACGGTAGTGTGTAGGTCAATGTTGTCTTAGCTAACCTATGTATATCAGTGTATGGTAGTATGTAGGTCTATGTTGTCTTAGCTATTAAACCCATGTATATCAATGTATGGTAGTGTGTAGGTCTATGTTGTCTTAGCTATTAAATCCATGTATATCAGTGTATGGTAGTGTGTAGGGCTATGTTGTCTTAGCTATTAAACCCATGTATATCAATGTATGGTAGTGTGTAGGTCTATGTTGTCTTAGCAATTAAACCCATGTATATCAATGTATGGTAGTGTGTAGGTCTATGTTGTCTTAGCAATTAAACCCATGTATATTAGTGTATGGTAGTGTGTAGGTCTATGTTGTCTTAGCTATTAAACCCATGTATACCAGTGTACGGTAGTGTGTAGGTCAATGTTGTCTTAGCTAACCTATGTATATCAGTGTATGGTAGTATGTAGGTCTATGTTGTCTTAGCTATTAAACCCATGTATATCAATGTATGGTAGTGTGTAGGTCTATGTTGTCTTAGCTATTAAATCCATGTATATCAGTGTATGGTAGTGTGTAGGGCTATGTTGTCTTAGCTATTAAACCCATGTATATCAATGTATGGTAGTGTGTAGGTCTATGTTGTCTTAGCAATTAAACCCATGTATATCAGTGTATGGTAGTGTGTAGGGCTATGTTGTCCTAGCTAGCCCATGGCAATTGGATTTCTCTAAAAGTAGACTGTGTAAGATTTCTAAGCCTATTGCTGCATGATTGGTTTTATCATAAATGCAGTGCCATGCCTATGAATACATGTATCATGTAATTCAAAAGCTGTAAAAGCAAAATTTTACAGTAATGTTATTATATATTGATATTGTACATACCTTTAATAATCTGAAGTAATTTGAAAGGTTGATTCAAGGTTATAGCCAGACCAATAGCTTTCAGGTATTTCTTTTTCTGAACAAAGTTTGACAGCTCTTGTTCTCTGGCAATAGAAATGAAAATTATGAACAAAACTGATACAACTATGGCAATATAGCTTTCAGTTCACAACGAATGCTACAATCCATAAACTATAACTATTGTTGTTACATGTTCATAATCTATTGCAGAATGTTGTTGTAATTACACTCACTGTACAGCAGCATTTCTGAGAGTGAGATTCACCTGCAGTTGTTTTTATACACTTCCCTATCTCACTGTTAACATTTTGGGGGACTCTCAATGTTTACAATCGCTTGATCACAACTGATGCACCATTATCATCCAATTGTGTAATCTAACACATTGAACAACAACAGTTTTCCTTTGTGTCTATCTTAGTAAGCAGACAGCTGTCTCTTTGCAGTATTATTCACATATGATTTTGTAATAATTACAAATATTGCTCTTTGACCCACTGGGGCTAAAACATGAATAGTTATACCAACATATGGACTACTCGAACAGCTGTTATATTTTATCTAGCCAAAAAGCATAATACACTACAAGTGTTACATTAAAAAGATATCCAATCCATTTTTTGTATACACTTTAGAAAGTACACAGCTCTGACCTAAATGCTATGCTCCACTGAAAATTCCATACTGAATGTCAAGGCCATGTTCAAATACTTATAGTGCATTTATCTATTTCTTCATATTTCATATCTACAAGGGTAGACAATATTACTTTGATACTCACTTCAAAATGACATCTTCTTGTTTGTTTATCTCTGCTTCTTTTTCAATTTCAGTTACATCCTACAAAAATCAGATTGCAATTTGGTAATTTCTTACCAGCTAAATCTAGAAGAAAATGCCAAGTTTTCTACATGTAGAGTGTACATGTATAGCAGATATGCCGTCTAGTTACCGCTTGTCAATGGGAGGTGGATACAAGTTGTGCTGTCACCCCTCATTGTCAGAAGGATGCAAAAATAATGATTCAATGGATTTAGGTGAAAAGATTGTGAAAATATTGCATATCAGATAAGGAACATTTATCTTAAGTTGGTGGAGATCTGATTTTGGATTTTACTTGAAAGCCATTGCAGCATTCCTAGCAACAGAGCCCTCATGGCAATAGTTACTGCATAAGAGCCCCCATGGCATTACTGCATAAGAGCCCTCATGGCATTACTGCATAAGAGCCCTCATGGCAATAGTGACTGCATAAGAGCCCTCATGGCAATAGTTACTGCATAAGAGCCCTCATGGCAATAGTTACTACATAAGAGCCCTCATGGCATTACTGCATAAGAGCCCTCATGGCATTACTGCATAAGAGCCCTCATGGCAATAGTTACTGCATACGAGCCCTCATGGCATTACTGCATAAGAGCCCTCATGGCATTACTGCATAAGAACCCTCATGGCAATAGTTACTGCATACGAGCCCTCATGGCAATAGTTACTGCATAAGAGCCCTCATGGCAATAGTTACTGCATACGAGCCCTCATGGCATTACTGCATAAGAGCATCCATGGCAATAGTTACTGCATAAGAGCATCCATGGCAATAGTTACTGCATAAGAGCATCCATGGCAATAGTTACTGCATAAGAGCCCACATGGCAATAGTTACTGCATAAGAGTATCCATGGCAATAGTTACTGCATAAGAGCATCCATGGCAATAGTTACTGCATAAGAGCCCTCATGGCAATAGTTACTGCATAAGAGCATCCATGGCAATAGTTACTGCATAAGAGTATCCATGGCAATAGTTACTGCATAAGAGCCCTCATGGCAATAGTTACTGCATAAGAGCCCTCATGGCAATAGTTACTGCATAAGAGCCCTCATGGCAATAGTTACTGCATACGAGCCCTCATGGCAATAGTTACTGCATAAGAGCCCTCATGGCATTACTGCATAAGAGCATCCATGGCAATAGTGACTGCATAAGAGCATCCATGGCAATAGTTACTGCATAAGAGCCCTCATGGCAATAGTTACTGCATAAGAGCATCCATGGCAATAGTTACTGCATAAGAGCCCTCATGGCAATAGTTACTGCATAAGAGCCCTCATGGCAATAGTTACTGCATACGAGCCCTCATGGCAATAGTTACTGCATACGAGCCCTCATGGCAATAGTTACTGCATAAGAGCCCTCATGGCAATAGTTACTGCATAAGAGCCCTCATGGCAATAGTTACTGCATAAGAGCCCTCATGGCAATAGTTACTGCATAAGAGCCCTCATGGCAATAGTTACTGCATACGAGCCCTCATGGCAATAGTTACTGCATACGAGCCCTCATGGCAATAGTTACTGCATAAGAGCCCTCATGGCAATAGTTACTGCATACGAGCCCTCATGGCAATAGTTACTGCATACGAGCCCTCATGGCAATAGTTACTGCATAAGAGCCCTCATGGCAATAGTTACTGCATAAGAGCCCTCATGGCAATAGTTACTGCATAAGAGCCCTCATGGCAATAGTTACTGCATAAGAGCCCTCATGGCAATAGTTACTGCATACGAGCCCTCATGGCAATAGTTACTGCATACGAGCCCTCATGGCAATAGTTACTGCATAAGAGCCCTCATGGCATTACTGCATAAGAGCATCCATGGCAATAGTGACTGCATAAGAGCACCCATGGCAATAGTGACTGCATAAGAGCATCCATGGCAATAGTTTACTAGTACCATCATACATCATAGCAAGGAAATAAGTGTACAATATCACTTTAAAAATCCCACTAATGGAAAAGTCTAGTCAAATACAAGGAGTGTCAAGTCTTGAAAAGAAAGAGAGTAGAGCAAAACTTCAACACTAGAGATTTTGTTCATTGCCAAACAAGTCAAGCCTCTCTACAAGATTTCACATTTGAGAAGGTCACTAATATTCTATATTATCATCAAAAATTTATATTAAATTTGATAGCAGTTGTCAATTCAAGTGTTTTAAAGGCAGAAATATTCCTGATTGGAATTTTCCTTAGGTGATATGCCTGACTGGACTTTCCTGTAAAAACAACAAAATGTGAGACAATTACAAACCTGCCACACTAGAATTGTAGAATCTGCAGCCCCTGAAATCACATAGTCACCAGTAGACTTAGCAGCCAATGCCCAACATTTATCAGAATGTCCATCAAAGGTGTTGACACATTCATTTGTTTTGATAGTCCATAGTTTTAGAAGACCATCCGAACCACTTGTAAGAAGCTGCATTCCATGGCTAAGAAATACCACTTTTAGGACTGAACTGTCATGGCCCTCAAATGTCTAGAAGTAATAGTATCAAACAAATAATATATTATATTAATTAATCTTAAAAGTACAATGACTGCAAGTAAGCTAGCAGCAAGCTAATACAGACACAAACTAAAATTATTACTGCAAAGTGTTGACATACTCAAGTAGTGGACACTGATGTCATTACACTCACAGTAGGGTGGTGCGCTTCTGGGGACAAGTTTGTCTGGAGCATGCAAGGCTGTCATTGCAGTGGAGTATCCTCAAAAATAATACTAGTATTCTGCATAAAAGTATTCCTCTCAAATAATCAAAAAGCTCATCAATTGCCAGTACAACACTTCAAAACACCCGATAATCTGTTTTTGAATTCTTCAATTCAAATGCATCAACAGTCAGCACATTACGCTTGCACTAAGTATGTAAAATAGACACATCATATGCAACAAAACTCCCACATCTAAGCTTTTGGAATGCATATGGATAAGTTTGCAACAGAAATCCCCACATCTAAGCATTTGGAATGCATGGACGAGTTTTCATTCAAAGTTTTGACATCAAAAGATTTACTGCGCATAATGTACCCAACCAATGTTGGTAGTCAAGGATTTTTTACTTTTTGTACTTTTTGTACACGTCATTTACATTAATTGTTATATCAGTCGCACTTTTACTTTTAAATCTGGCGTGTGCCTGCTGTTCTCCATGAGTCAATGTTTCTGAACTAAAATGTTGATTTCAAAGGTATAAATTGACAAAATTATTCAAGTTAAAAAATGCAAATGGTAAATATAATTATATTGATCATCAGATGTTTGAAAATTCAAATTTCATCAATAATTTAATTTTTAGGTACTAGTACAAGCATAGTGAATTGTAGCATTTGAAGCATAGAATTCAAGAATACATCAGCAGAACATTTGGGTGTTTCTAAGTGTTGTACTGACCATTGATAGGTTTTTTTATGGTCTGTTCTTTATTCAGCTATTTTTATAATGCAAGTCATGCATGGTCTGGAGTGGTTGCACATTCAACCTCATACCTCATTCAGTGTTTACACTATTTTGTTTACAGGGTGATTATATCCACATAACCAAAGCACCACTATCACCCATTTAAGTAATTAACCACAACAATTAGTTCTAGTGTCTGTCTATCTTGGTTTACTAACAGCTTGCTTTCAAAACCATTACTTCTTTTACAAAGTGAAAAAAAATGATGATTTGAGATTATGTTGGCAGGCAAGTGGTTAGCTTGTACACCTCTTGAAATGTGGCTTTGAACACACTGCTACTTATAACACTATGTAAACCTTATACACATTGTCACTTAATATGCAACATCAGCTTCAGCATTATACATTCATACCTTCCACAAAGTTTACTACTGAAGTAATGAATTTTAGAACAAACTAGAGAATGATGAAATCTGAAATTACCTTAACACAAGTAAAGTCTGTCAATGCCCACAGCTTGATACTTCCATCAGCTGATGATGATGCTAATACCTGGATAAAGAAACCAACATACAATATGTACCAAACAATGATTTGATATAATGTCAATCAGTAGATATGTCAGATTTGATATAATATCAATCAGTAGATATGTCAGATTTGATATAATGTCAATCAGTACTACTGTATCTACTAGATACATGTATGTATGGGTGTATCAAAACACTGTTTGCGAGTTGAAAGTGCAAGTAGCAGTTTCTCAACAAATCACTGTTTGCGACCGGTAGCACTTCTATTCTGAGACCGATAGCACTTCTATTCTGAGACCGATAGCACTTCTATTCTGAGACCGATAGCACTTCTATTCTGAGACCGATAGCACTTCTATTCTGCGACCGGTAGCACTTCTATTCTGAGACCTCTATTCTGAGACCGGTAACACCTCTCTTCTGAGATCGGCAACACTAGTAGTACTTCTGAGGTACAAATGAATTTTCTCACGTCATCTGTGAAAGTGTCAATACACCATCATTATAACCACTCTGTCGACTGCTATGTGGATGTTACTAACGAAAATGCCGACACAAATGTAACACTGTCGGCTAATTTGGAAGCGACATATTTTCATCAGGTACATAAGTAAAGTACGGTAAAATCTTTCGGACATGCAGTTGTGGTTACACTTAACAGGTGATAAACTTAAATGATTTGTAGGGATCAGTTTTACGGGATAAACCACCACGGCCCGGGACCACAGCCTTTCGGTCTGCTTGCATAGGAGAACTCTCGTCTCTCTGTGATGTGATCACCGATCGTGCCGAATGAACTTTTGAAACGACATGTGCAGCCCTGCGATTGAACTGCTTCCGTGTCAAATGATGGAACTGTTGACAGCGTGTCAGGACTTTATCATCTTTTGTAAGAAACGTGAAATTCATTCCTTGTAACACAACTTTCTCATTGAGCGTGATTTATATTGTTTGCCATTTGAGGACGAAGCCGCAACGGCCACCACTTGTCCAGCGATTCACACGTTACGTCTCATCTTTGAGCTACGCAAGCTGTGGTGTCGGCACGGCGGTCTCTTGTGTCCCTTGGTAGACAAGTCAAAGGGCTGCAAAGCAATATGCCGATTCACACTCTCAATCACACCCTACAAACCGATGGGTATAAATTTGTGTGTTCCTCGATGAGGATCATTCTCGTGAGAATAGCCAAAGTATTTGTACCTCACCATCAAAGTATCATAATGTCATCATTGCAGAAGAAACAGATAGAGAGCTGGGCCTTACTAAAGAGACAAGTCGATATGTTCGAGATGAAGACGAATTTAGAAGTGGTCGTTGTCATGACATACTTCAACAAAGTAACCCGTAGTAGGAAGTGTATGACACACGGAACAGACAGACTGCAACAGGCACTTCACAGTAACGTAGACAACTTAGTACTGCCAAGAATTACAACTGTGCCTCCAACCCAACCAACAGATGAAGATGAGACAGTGAATGCGGTTGAACTACCGGACCTGAGAGAGACGCCACAGGGTTGCTTGATGAAGATGTCATTTAATGAACTCAGATTTCTCATTCCGAGTATCATGAAATCTTTAGTTTAAATAATAGAAACCAGCCACTGTGGGGCACTGCTGACAGTAACTATATCACTGAAAACGCTCCTGTATGGTGGCCTGCCCAGGTACCATACTGCAATCCTTACAAGAAACCAAAAGACGTGACAGGTTGGACCGATCAGCTCAGATCAGTTGCCAAAGCATGCTACCAGTACTATGTCAAGTTATACTTGACAGGTAAGTTGTTATTTTTCACAGATTGCAAATAATGGGAGTGCAGCAGTGGGGGAGCTAGTCGATAGACGTAGCACTGTTATTTTCTTGTGAAGCCCTACTAACCCAATCGCTGTAATTTTGGTGGATATGGAAATGCTAGATTATTTTCGTTTTGATTAGAATTCAATAATTTAGGGATGAAAGAGTGTCACTCACTGTTAGTGTCGGTCATCAACACAACACAGTATGTGCTTACATGTACATTATCTTGGGGAGATTTTATGTTCCCGCATTTGTCAAGCACCCACACCTCTGCACATTCAATTTTTAATTTTTTTTAAAGTAACCTCCTTAATTGTAAATTACATTCAAGTATTCCAACCCAATCTACAATATACATATTTACACCCACAAGCAACCATGGTATACTTTCGTGATACAGAAAGTGTACCATTCAATATTGTTTTAAAACCACCCGACCTATTATTCTAAACTACCAGAGTCTAGAATATATTTTTTCCAAATGTAACCTTGTTTATATATATAACAGTTAATGACATCAAATATTGCAATCACAAAACACTTAAACTAAGATAACTTCACTATTTCTAACACGGTAGATTTAAAAACTTGTTGTTCATATATTTTTACTAAGTGTACATCTTTGATAAAATAACTAATAAAAGCTTAATTTTTTTCAAAACATTTACCTCATTTCCTAATATCTCAAAACCAAATATAACCAGTTGGTTTGTTTCATTGAATGTGTACTGACCATTTACCATAGTTGCCTCAATTTACCTATGTTCCTAGGCCTTAAAACACACTGGCTTAGAATTTGAATTGTCTTCTTTTATTTTTCCAACCATGACATGAAACTTCTAAGACACATGATATAACTGGTATGTGTTATACTTCCATGCCTCTAGTTCTACTTGTTGGCTACCCTCTACTGATTGGATGTAACAAACCACTGTCTTTTTCTTTTTTGTCTCTGTAGGTGATTCCCAGGTAGAGCCACAACAGTGTAATGGTAAGTTCATGAGCTTTCCTTCTTTTTGTACTTGAAATGTACTATTCTTTCAGTCATGATGAGAAGGGGATTTAAGTATTGAACCATACTGTGTTATCAAATATAGTAATGCTCATAGTTTTTATGAAATTCAAAGAAAACCCAGACATGTGGAGAACAATAGATATATTCTTTCTTCATCAAACTACATGTACATGTAATTGAAAATGCACACCTGATCATCTTACAATCACTTATAAATACACAAATTATTCATTTTTTTGGTAGATACATTGCCTGGTGAAAATTTACCTTCAGTATTTTCTACACCAACTCTGGAAGAGATTATTTGGCATTATTCAACTTTGAATGAATCAGACATGAGTAAGTATACATGTACAGTACTTTTGGAGAGACTACTGATTGATTAATGTTATTATGGTAATGTGGCTTTGTTAGATATGAACATGGTTACAGATATATCTGGATTGACTGATGTCAAAATCTAATTGCAGCCTTATAATGTTAACAACATTTTTTTAGAGAGAGCTATGCACTGCAAACTACAGATGCAGATCAAAGCACCACTACATTAAAATTGTTTTTAAAAAGTTGGAATTGAATGTTTTACGTTATTCCCTTGTCATCATTTTTTTCAGATTCACTCAATATTCAGTCAACGCCAGAACTTCCTGCACCACACGTCATTGTCAGTAATATTAGAAGGTCATGAGTCCATCTGCACTGCTGCATCGTTATCATTTGATCAGCCCCTCTTCAAGCTTCCACACATCAGTCAGCTTCTTCCATCATCACCAGAACCATCGATGACCATACAACACATCAACAAGCAGTCTCCATCATCATCTCCAGAACCAGCTACAACACACATCAACCAGCAGCCTCCATCATCATCATCTCCAGAACCAGCTACAACACACACCAACCAGAAGCCTCACACATCACCAGACCCACCTACAACTACAACACAACTAGTTCGAAGAAGTCGTAGACCATCTAAACGAACCTTGAAAGCAGAAGAGTACGCCAAGCAACGCACATGTCAAAAGAGATAAACTTTTAAATATTTTTTTTATAAACAATTATTTATGTACACTTATTGATATGTTTTGCATTTATTTTGAGAGAATGCTAGTGTGTTCAGTTTGTAGATTAAACTGAAGTCTGCTATTTGTAACACAGCTGCCAGACTCAAACTTCATTACATATGTAATCACACATGCATATATACATACACATAGTATTACACAACAACATACTTCAACAGATTTGATATGTCAATCAGTAGATATGTCAGATTTGTAATATATACTGCATATAACATAGTAAGCATCCTATAATTCAGTTTCATAACTTAGATAATTATTGTTGATTGTTTCCTGTGTGCCCCTTTGTTTAATGGCTTTCATTATTAAAGTGGTTGTAATTGAAAAAAATGAACTGTTATTTATTAAAGAAAGCTTTCAATGTTGACTAAATGTGCTGCTTACATGATGTCACTGAAATGAAAAGTTTTGTCAACTCTCATTTATCACTGAGTGGATGAAAGTCAATACTTGTTATGATTTATAACATCAAATATATGATAAAGTTGTCACTATTGCTGATAACACAAAACACCACAGTAAACTCAGCTTGTCAGCCCTGTACTAATTGTCACTATGGCTGATAACACAAAACACCACAGTAAGCTCAGCTTGTCAGCCCTGTACTAATTGTCACTATGGCTGATAACACAAAACACCACAGTAAACTCAGCTTGTCAGCCCTGTACTAATTGTCACTATTGCTGATAACACAAAACACCACAGTAAACTCAGCTTGTCAGCCCTGTACTAATTGTCACTATGGCTGATAACACAAAACACCACAGTAAACTCAGCTTGTCAGCCCTGTACTAATTGTCACTATGGCTGATAACACAAAACACCACAGTAAGCTCAGCTTGTCAGCCCTGTACTAATTGTCACTATGGCTGATAACACAAAACACCACAGTAAGCTTGTCAGCCCTGTACAAGTTGCCATTATTGATGCGTAAACTATGTCTTGATTCAAAGCCTACCTGATCTACGGGAGAAAACTGCATGCACCAAATACCACGTCTGTGACCTCGACAAACACCAAGCAGAGAGGCTTTATCAACACTCCATAGTTTTGCTGTTCTGTCTTGTGATCCTGTGGCTATCAGTTTATCATTGGGTGACACTACGATAGAGTTGATATCCTGTTAAAATAGAGTTTAAATATATAGAAATCTCAACAACCATGAACCTATATACATGTCAAAGATGATATGACATTTGATTCAATATCTACTTTATATCTGTACATATACTTGTATCTGTTTAATAGTCTTTGTAGCAGACACCCCCCCCCCCCCCCTCTCAAATACTTCAGTCTATGTGGACTGAATGGTAACAGGACTTAAAAGCAATTAATGACAACAAGTAAGTACCAAAAAGTGTCTGTGATATGCTAGAAATGGCTGCATTTTGATAGTTGACCCTCAAGGTCAAAGTCTCAAAAGAAAGTTTACACCTAATACAGTTGGGAGAGACACAAGTTTTTGAGTTATAGTTTGCAGTCAATAATGATTGATGACTACAAATATGGCCAATATTCAGTTAAAAGTTATGTGAGCACCAAAAGTAATGTATGCATTATATATTTCTATTAGTTTGTTTGTTCTGTATTACCTTTAGATATCATTTTGAAACATATTGGGAACACATAAATGCTACAGACTGTATACAATATGTCTGCCATTCAACCCCATTGTATATTACCTTTGCGCCAGGTTTGATTGAAATCAGTTGGTGCATGTCTGACATATGAGGGTGAACCCATTGGCCACGGACGGTTGGAGGGTTGGACAGATGGATGGAACCCAGCATATCATCCCCTTCCGGTTGGTGCCCAATGGGGGGGGCAAATATATCCATACAACTCATACCAGACTTCCCCTGTCTGTTCCTAATTTCTAAATGTCAGTTTTACCTCTGTATTACTGATCCCTTACCTTTTCATGTGCTCTTTCAGTAAGTTTGACATGTAGAGACATCACAGAACTTTGCTGTTCTGGGAAATGTTCTGGTATTGCCCATACTTTCAGAGTACAGTCTTGGCTTCCACTTGCAAGGAACTTTGATGATAATCTGAAGGAGATCATATGACAATGGCAGTTGAACTAGCCTTCTGCTTTGTGGTACATGGGAAAATTGATGGTTACTTCAATTATGAGAAAAAATAAACTGACCTTTGAAAACAAGACATCAATGAGAAACAGCTTCTCATTGACATCTCAAACTTGGTATGGCAAAAACAGACATGTGCAATTTTCAAGTGATATATTTGGGAAATTTTGTTTTGACTCAATGCTCCATCATAATATGTTAAACTTCCCCTCTTCCAAAATAAAAACAAATTAATTTTGAATAACAAAAAAGACAAGAATAACTATGTGAGTATATGCTGCAAGAAAATTGATGAGTATATTTTAAATTAATTACCAGTGGAATTTTACTACAGCAAGAGGCTAATTACACCAACATTTGCTCTTGAATTCATGCGTCTTGTCAAAGATGGCTTGCTGACAAGAATTGAATGCCTCATATACTGGCAAATTTTGATGACATACAACACAAAACGATGTTGTTCCTGTTGACATCTTGTTCTTGTAAGCTCTACTTAATCTCGCTATAATAATGTTTCCTAGATTTTGTTTACATAAAACTGTGACCTTGATGATAAAGAACACAAGATTACTATAGTATCACCAGTCAGACTGTGAATATACAGAGTCATGCAAAGTAACCACATCTGTCATTTTCATAGTATGCTAATGCTATGCTAATTACAGTTATTATTATCATATATTCCCACACTCCTCACACTTCTTACCTGGAGGATGTCACTGTACCTACAGCATGTGTATGACCAGCGCCAATAGCAACACATTCAACTTGTCCACTTGTAGGGTCCATCCTCCATAGCCGTACTGTACTATCCTGGATGGTGACAAACATAGGAACAAATCAGACACTTTGATAAACTGATCAAGACAATGACACAACAGACCTTAGCAACCATAACCATGTCCTTAGCTACAGCCTTAGCTACAGTATTTTGTGAAGATAAAATTATTGGATAAGCGTCCCAAAAATGTATGCAAATATGCCCAGCAACAAGACCATGCCCATAGCAACAGTCAAAAGATGGTGTATATTTCAAAGATGACTAATGATTAGGCAAGTGGATAAACTTTTAAAGAAATTGACATATAGTCACCCAGCTTCTGAGACACTGCCCATAGCAACCACAAAGTGATGGTGTATATTGCATTGATAGCAACACAGCTGGATCATAAACTACAGTTATGCTACTATACCATTGTGCTATTTTTAATTATTAAGTTCTCAAAGTTTTTTCTTTTTTGTATGTCATAATTTAACTCTTGTCATGTCATCTTTATATTTATTTATTTATTTGTTTGTTTGTTTGTTATTTATTTATTTTATTTTATTTATTTATCATGGAGGAGAGGCAATGTTACAGGTGTTTTTACCTTGGAACTGCTAACCATAAGTAGACCACCTTTTAATACATCTATTGATAAGACAATATCTGTGAAAGAAATGAAACAAAGACAACAATTTGAAATCTGACAAATAATGAGAAACTGAGTATAAAAACAAGAGAAAGTGCTGTTTGTACTTATATATGTCTCACAGTGCTTGTTGCCTTGCGCTCAACATTCCTTCCACAATTCTTTGTTAAAATCAATTTTATTTCTATACCTGAATGGCCTGTTAGGAGCTGACAGTTCAAAGTTGAAAGTTCAAAGATTCGTAGTTGTTCACTGTTAGTTGCTACAGCGATATGTGTCTCCTTTTCTCCCATAAACTTGATATCCAGTACTTCATCGTTGTAACCTACAAACTGTACAGACAAGACAAGAGAACAACTCAATACCACACACAAGCAAGGTTGAACACATTTGGTTGTTCTATGTTGCAACAACTCGTCTTTACTTCACTGGTTTGATAGAACACAAAATGTAACTTCAAACATTCCAAATTGCCATTGTTACTTTTCATAAACTGTGCTTGTGGAGGTGTAATGTGTAATAATATTTTTTCTTCGTTAAGCTGTGATTTTGAGGTTTTTGTCACTATGTTTCATAAGACTCTTAGGTCACTCATATTATCCTTGGCTGAACTTTTTGGGATTAATATTGGGAATTAATAAAGGCTAATGATATCCAAATGTTCTTCTTTGTTCAGCCAAAGAAAAAATGACTCTTAGTCAAAGACTAGTTGTGATGAAAAGTTAAGAAAGTTCAACATGTATTAACATGGTGTATTATTGAATTGAAATGTTATTCCACCAGAGAAGAAAAATATATACACACAATTTGAAAGCAACAGAAAGAACATTTTTGGTGAGGGCCATTGAAATAGTTCCCTAGGAAACTAATCAAGGTCCATAGACCAGACCTGCAAATAATTAAGACAAAATTGGGCGGGTACGAGTTTCACAATAACAACAAAAAAATACAATTTTATGTAAATAAAGAGATAAAGATATGTTGGTGGCAAAAAATAAATAAATATGTGGAAGCTCATGGAAGCTACAAAAATAGTAAAATAAGAACAGGTAACAAGCATAAGCTCTTACATACAGGAATAAAATTTCAGTCATGGCAAATTGAAAAAAGACAAAAGGTTATCAAGAATGAAAGAATGGAACAATCCTTGGAAAGGGCATTTCTGTGAAATAATGGAGTTAAAATCTCCTTACATTCATAGAACTGAACTAAGAAGGTAAAACAAGAACAGTGACATGACAGTTGATGTTGTAATTTGAATGTATAGAATATACATATGGGGAGCACTCGCTGTAAAATGTTCAAACACCAGAGGCTGTGTAGTAGGCTCTTTAAAGACCTCTAACTTTCACATGTAACATACACAATACAATGATACTACTTTTACCTGTTTGATAAGCTCAAAATCATCAGACTTGTAGAGAACTATGTTGTGGTCAAAGGTTACCACAGAGATAGCATTCAGTGATTGACACATCTGGAGCTGTGTGATGCTACCTAGTGTTTCATCTCCATGACTACCATTACTAGATGAGGACTGTGGCTGGGCTGTTATACTGTTACTCTGTGTGTACACACACTGAGCGCTTCTACTATTCCATACCCTCAACACACCTAGTGAGAAATAGACATTTAGTATCCATGTATGCTAAAATCAGATGGACATCAATAGAATCTTAGTATCGAGTTTAATGTATACATGAAGGGTTTGAATTTAACTTTGATATGTTTAGTAGTGAATTGTTTCAGCTATAGTAATTTCTATTGGTTTACATTGGACTGACAGACAACCTTTGGTAGTCTAGATATGATGTTTAGTAGGCTACATATATGTGTCCTGGACTACTGCTAATTTGGTAGTCAAGACATAATGTTAAGTAGTCTATGTGTCCTGGACTACTGCTAATTTGGTGGTCTAGATACAATATTTAGTAGTCTATGTATCCTGGACTACTGCTAATTTGGTAGTCTAGATACAATGGTTAGTAGTCTACGTGTCCTGGACTACTGTTAATTTTGAGCTTGGACTGTTATTACTGGTACAAATAACTGAAAGTATAATAAAAATTCATCTTTAAAATGATCATAATGCAGTTGTAATGATACATGTATGTACTGTGAGGATATTTTCATACATTTGAAAATTGAATGTAACAGTACATGTACATGTACACACCCATGCTATATGTATAGGTCCATGATTAAATCATTCAGAAATTGTGTTTTTATGACATTGTGACCTAAAATTATCAATTAATATGCAATATGCAAAACAAGTCTTTGTCCAAGACATACATGTAAGACTCTCTCAACAGTTTAAATTACGTACTCACATTCTGAACTTTTACAACAAATATGGCCATCATTCAGTCTCTATTGTGAAGGTCATGAAATAAGTGATGTACATAATTGGACTACAGTTATGGCAAGTTTATTTGAAACCACTTACATGTCAGTGGTATACATGAACACTTTGAATATTTGGGTCATGTGACTTTGAACATAGAGTTCAAAGTCAAGGTCTGTATATCATGCCTTTATCGATTACAAAAAAAGCTTTTGACTTTATAGTTGACAGAGCATCACTTTGTAGAAAGATTTATCAGTAATGGCATTGATGGTAAAATTATGAATGTCATCTGTAATATGTATGAAAATACCAAATCATGTGTCAAAAATGGTGGTTATATTTTAGAATAGGGAACTTGCAATCCAGACTGAGCATGCTCAGACACAAAGGACTATGGGATTATCTGTGGTTATCGTAATACCTAATCTGGAGCTACCGATAAAAAAATCTCCCACAATAGTCAGGGTAAAATATGAATTGACCATTCGTGGTTGCAAACAATGTAAAAGTATTGTTTACAGTACCAATTTATTAGTATTTATTATCACATTTCCCATGATGCAACATTCAACATGGCGGGTTTGCAAGTTCCCTATTGTTTACATGTAACACTGGTATAAGACAATACAAGGTGAAAACCTCTCTCCCCCTATAGAATGATTCTGAATACACAAATAGTAGAAGTTATAGAGGGTTAGGCCAACTGGCAAATGATTTCTTTATATAATAGTCTAAGTGATGATGATGTTGAACTGTTCCTATGTTTTCTACTCTCCTGTATATACTGATCAGATGATATGATTTTCATTGTTGAAACACAGCAAGATCTGCAAAATGTACTCAATGTAGTTCATAGTTTTAAAACTGTCATAATTGACACCTTACTGTTAAAGGGGAACACCACTTAAGGAAATAAAGACACTGTCATAAAATATGGGTTCTGGAAAGTCATTTCATGATTGTACGTCATTACCAACAATTACTTGATGTTGATCTTATGCCCTTATAAGATCTTTGCTATGGGCTATTGCATCATGGGAGTCAGCAGAACTAATATGGTTGCACAATGAATATTCATGAATCCTGAGTGCTTACTCCTTTCTGTGTAAAACCTCTTATATCTCTTATATAGAGAATATTTTGTTACCTTTACTGCCAGCTGTGATAAAATGTAGCTCAGTATCATTGACATGAAAGGTTGGAAAATTCTTCAAAGGCAGCAATACAATTCCTTCAACGGTCTGCAAATTATAAAATTTGGAGATATTTCAGTATTTTTTGAGCAGGTAGAAAGAAAGGAAAAGATGACTGAATCCACATATTATCTTACTAGCATGAAACAAGTCTACATCCAAAGACTTACCCCCACCTACCCTCCTACATAAATGCACTGTTATTTTGTGTCTACGATATGGTCTTATAATTAGTTGACAAGTTCATAACATATCAATGTCTACTCTTCTCTAACATACAAAGATGTCCCCCCGATGGTGTCACCGTCTTCAGAGAATGCAAACGCAGTAATGGCACTAAAGTGACTGTCTAAACTTGCAATACACCTAAAAAGACCGATAAAAAGAACTACCATGTAACCCCCCACCCCCCACCCCCCCCACCCCCCAATCTCCCCCCATTACACTATTGAAGACCATGGACAATGACAGGACATAGTAAGACATTCATTACATGTATGCCCATGACAAGTAAGATGCAACCTGATTGGCTGTGTGTCTCACTGAGCAGAAATTCGTTTGCATGTGTGCCAGTTCAGATGTAGAGGAGGCGATTAGGCTAAAAAAAATGTAAACATGTACCAAGAAGGTCAATTCAGCCAAAATAACGAAGGTAAAATAGCAATGAACGATTAGCCGACATCTACATTGGATTTTAATTAGATTGTACTAAAACCCTACTTTAAGAAACATTTTGTATTCTTTGTCACTTAAAAAAACGAGTGCAAATTTAAGATTTTTATCACTTCAGAATAAAACCAACTTGATTTTATTGAAATTTACAGATAAAGAGGATCATTGTCTATTTGCATTTTCTTACCTCATATACAGGGACAGTCTTTTTAGCAGTGTTGTCAGTAAGGTTCCACACAACCACCACATTATCTCTCCCAGAACTTAACATGGTGTCACCATCTTCAGAGAATGCAAACGCAGTAATGGCACTAAAGTGACTGTCTAAACTTGCAATACACCTAAAAAGACCGATAAAAAGAACTACCATGTTACTAAAATTTAAAAATAGCGCCAATGACATTGTAGCATAACTGTGCAATCTTTGTGTTATTAATTTTTTTTCAAACTGTTTATCCACATGCTGATATACAGACATACGGCTAAACACAACATAATAGCCCCCCCCCCCCCCTTAAACTTTGCCCATTGGGGGCTAAATATATTGGCAAAGCAAGAAAGAGAGATACACGTACATATGCAATACTCAATGTGTACAGCCTTTACATAAACTGGTTTCTTCTAGACAGAACAACTGCACTAACCTTTACATAAACTGCAGCTGGTTTCTTCTAGACAGAACAACTGCACTTATTACTTGATTCAAGTGGCAACACCAAAGTAATAAAAATGCAATTACTAATATGAACTGGCCCATTCAGTCTACATACATTTTGACAACCTTATCACACCATGAGGGAAACAAATTTGAAAATGTCACTCTCAAAAAGACACAAAGGTATGTAACTTGCTCTTACCTGCTAGTCTGTAAATCCCATATTCGTATTTTATAATCATCAGCTGCAGAGAATAGCTGAAGTCTGGATATGTCAGGATGATATTGCACAATGCTGTCAACACAAAAAAAAACAGCATCAATGGCATTGTAGCACAACTGTACAGTTTATGTGTCATTTCTTTGTATATCCACATACTGACTGTGCCCTGTTGTTGCCTATATTCAATACTGTATACATCATTTACAATGGATTGGGATTTAGTAACACAATCATCAGTGATTTGAACGACACTTTTTCTTGTTGTTTGAACTGCAGTAATAGTTTTATCATTTGCATTGATTATAAAAGACATGACTAGAATTTGACAATGATAAATAAATAACTTAATATGACTTGTCTACAACACTGCACATGGCATCATAAACATTAATCATTCCAGACAGCTTTAGATTTCAAATATTGCTGAAGAACCTGGATTTTAATCAGATTGGAAGCTGTTGTCAGATTTGTAATTTTCTAATCGTTCTTTTGTCCAGCAACAGACACCAGTAAGGTAAAGAAAGATGTTTATCATGTCTACATCGGGTATATTTCAAAGGTCCTCCATCCAACTTTCAATGTTTCCGCTGTCAATTAGTTCTATCTTTTGATGCCCGATATCCACTATTCGTCTCCTCTTCTGTTCTCTCAGAAAATCATCATTTTCCAGTGTTTGAAGACCATGGTTGACAGCATTTCTGGAGATATCTAGTAGATTTAGAAGTAATTTTCCTCTCTTTTATGAATGCACAGAGTTCTTTTACGCCCATTTTGTTGACAGCTTCATACATCGCCATACTATTAGATGCCATGACGAAAATTCTGGCCCTCACTTTGTCAGATATGGTGCGCCCTCTCGCGATACTTTCCTGCGAAACTATCGGAAGTTAGATAACCGGCATACGCTGTATTGTCACAAAACACATGTTCAATATGACGTTATCGACCATATCATTGAAAATACCTTAGTAGATGGACTGTACTGATACAGTGGGAATTGACATGCTGAAAGATTGGATTAATACTAAATACCCAATTTCAATGACTTCAGTAGGAACAATGTCTTACAATTACTTGTGTTTTCTTGAGTACAGCCTGTTATGAATTGTTTCCATGGTTACTAAGTAACTGTCATTACCTGACAACACCTTGAGAGCCTTTCAGGTTGTGAGTCCAATACTGCTTGATGATATCCCAGATTTTAATTGTGCTATCACTCCCTCCTGTTGCTAGCAGAGTGGATGTACTGTCAAATACCATACTTGATATAGGCATTGTATGGATAGCCTGTTGGTAAAACAATACAGGATAAAATCAACCTGTGTTACTATCTTCTGTAATAAATAGAAGCAGTGTGACATGAACAAAGTGATGTTCTTTATGGCCACTATAGTATGTCACCTTTGTGGCAGATTTGAATGGAAACTACTACTGCACGTTTGACAAAATGCAATGGCTCGGCTGTGCAAACATGTATCAAAACAGTACACAATCCACCTATGAATCGCATTCAATTTATTTTCTTATGAGCAGCTATCTTCATCACATTAGTATTCAGTTCTCTGGACCCAGTTTTATCACGAGAACTTATCACACTTTTCATCGTGTTGGTGTATTTTTGTGGTAAAAGAAATTGATCAGTGGTATCAGTATTACTCAAAGAAATTGATCAGTGGTATCGGTATTACTCCATCACACCTTTTTGTGCAATCTTTCAAATGATATTTCACTGATCAATTTCTGCTTTCCAAGAATCTCACATTTTCTAGGAATGTGACAAGCCTTTCTTGAAATCAACATGCTTTCACTTTCACCATCTATATTATCTATGTTATACTATCAACTTTTGGTTCCAACTGGGTGACTGTGAAATTTGCCATTGTTTTCATCATGTACATCTATTTGTAATTGCTACCTTATATAGTTGTTTTCTAAGTATGCATACAGTTACAATATATCTATGTAATACCAGTACTACACTAACGTGGGCCATTATGCATACAGTTACAGTATATCTATATAATACCAGTACTACACTAACGTGGGCCATTATGCATACAGTTACAGTATATCTATATAATACCAGTACTATACTAAGGTGGGCCATTATGCATACAGTTACAGTATATCTATATAATACCAGTACTATACTAAGGTGGGCCATTATGCATACAGTTACAATATATCTATGTAATACCAGTACTACACTAACGTGGGCCATTATGCATACAGTTACAGTATATCTATATAATACCAGTACTATACTAAGGTGGGCCATTATGCATACAGTTACAGTATATCTATGTAATACCAGTACTACACTAACGTGGGCCATTATGCATACAGTTACAGTATATCTATGTAATACCAGTACTATACTAAGGTGGGCCATTATGCATACAGTTACAGTATATCTATGTAATACCAGTACTATACTAAGGTGGGCCATTATGCATACAGTTACAGTATATCTATGTAATACCAGTACTATACTAAGGTGGGCCATTATGCATACAGTTATAGTATATCTAAGTAATACCAGTACTATACTAACGTGGGCCATTATGCATACAGTTACAGTATATCTATGTAATACCAGTACTACACTAACGTGGGCCATTATGCATACAGTTACAGTATATCTATATAATACCAGTACTACACTAAGGTGGGCCATTATGCATACAGTTACAGTATATCTATGTAATACCAGTACTACACTAACGTGGGCCATTATGCATACAGTTACAATATATCTATATAATACCAGTACTATACTAAGGTGGGCCATTATGCATACAGTTACAATATATCTATATAATACCAGTACTATACTAAGGTGGGCCATTATGCATACAGTTACAGTATATCTATATAATACCAGTACTACACTAAGGTGGGCCATTATGCATACAGTTACAGTATATCTATATAATACCAGTACTACACTAACGTGGGCCATTATGCATACAGTTACAGTACATATATATCTATATAATACCAGTACTATACTAACGTGGGCCATTATGCATACAGTTACAGTATATCTATATAATACCAGTACTATACTATTAAAGATGGGCCATTATTTCTGACTGCATCAAATTTAGCAGATGTTACTTCATTGTTCCTTTTAAAACATCCAGGAAAATTCAATCTGCAATAAATACATGCCATGTCTTCTGTACAATCTGTTGATTTTTCTAGGAAAGGGGCCATAGTATTTTCTTTAATTGTCAATATATGCATGTACATGAACCTGGAATATTTTCTGGAAACCATCCAAGCTTCCAAGAATTCAGTACTTTCCTGGCGTCTGACAATTATTTCCAAGAATCTGGTACATTTGAGTTAACAACATGCTTTCCAGGAAAGTGACTTTCCAAGAAACGAGTGCTTTTCAATAACACAAATGTTCCATGAAAAGAAACATTTCACAAGCAAGTGACTACAATTCTCAGAACTTGACTCATTACACACTTGGAATTGACACAATTTCTAAGAATGTGACTGAGTTTCCACGAAAGGCTCCCTTACCTTCCATGTTCTTTTGCATGTTTTTGTCTGCCATTCCCATTGTCGGAGTAAAAGATTCCGGGCGGCAATAACCAGAGTCTACAGACAAGATATAGAATTATTTCAACATCATGTAAGTAACATCTAAAGTCATCAAACAAATTACCAAATATTAGATATTATAATAAAATGCAAATGAGAATGAGTCTGAATCATACATATCTTCTGTACATCACAGTGGTAAAATAGTTTGTGACAATGTTGGATGAGATATTGAAAATGAACTACTCTTTGGTCAAAACAAGTGCAATAAAAGCTAACATCTTATATAACAGAATGCCTTTCGTAACTCATTTTAGTTATTTTGATTTGAAAAACGTCACGGCCAAAGGTTTAGTTCTCACCAGAAAAATTACCATCGATAATGTGAGGTTAGACACTTGAATCGTTTCAGTATGTATCAAACTTTTGGAGGAAAAAAGGCAAAATGTGCTTTACTATCTCAAATATGGCTTCCATTTGTTATGCAGGTCAAGGTGGAGAAAGTATAAAGTGACATACATAGGTACATATGCATGATATGTCTGACATGGTAAAAATCCAAGTCATGATTACAATACCATCATCAAATATTTGACTAAAAAAGCTATGAAGATAAACCAAATTTGGCTCTTTGACCTTGAAGGTCACATCAAGGTATTACAAGAATGCTCATCTTTGATACTATGGGTGTAGGCATTTGAATGGTATTACTATGTGTTACACCTCATAAGTTAATATATGCTGTAAATTGAGAAATTTTACAACAAGTATGGCTGCCATTAGGCCATATTTGATTTTATCGCAACAAGAAAACATTGTGCATATCTCTCACATAATGTGTTATCATGTCCACACCACTCCAAATCGGAAGTATACAATATCGATAAACTGCACAGTCGCAGTTGAAATGACCCGAATGAATTTGAAATCTGCGCAGGCGTGCACCAAGGAATGACATTACATTCTGGTCCTGCTCACCAATTTGCATAGCCTGTGGGCTTGTTCAACAGATAGCAAATGTAGCTGTGTGATGAAGTCCCCAAAACAGGTTCTTATCTTCGTAGTGATCATCCCAAACCATACAATCTAGGAATTGACAGCACACCTAATTTCAAAAAGTTGTACGTCAGAGGTATTTTAGGGGACTAGCATGTTTTCCTTTTAATTTTCAGTAGTCAAAAACTGGATAGTTTTAGCTATTCTCACTTTGGTTTACTCATAGACCTTCCAACCACGAGGCAGGTCTATGGTTTACTAAATACACAGCAAAAACCACCAGAGTTACAATATTTAATAAGAACTAAACTAAAGCTACCTTCATGTTCAATCACTGTTACTAATAAGTTCACTATACTAGTCGACTAGTCTGTACTTGATAGACATTGTCATCATGTGATATTCATTGTTAGTTGGATATCTAATTGCTCTATATACGTTTCCTACTTTCATAAAAAACTTCCACATTTCATTGGAAATACCATGTAATTTTATGCATTATTTCTTTTAAATCTGAAAACTATTTGGGAATCATAATTGTGTTTGAATAAAACTGAATGAAAAATGCTAGGTATCAGAGCATCCATGCTTGGTGTGCTTTCATTCGTATATACACATGGTGGCATTAAAAATAGCACCAATGGCATTGTACAGTAGCACAACTGTACAGGTTTTTTTTTAAAATGTTTAACCACATGCTGATCCATGCTAGGTATAAGTGTGCATTTGCTGAATGATTATCCAGTTGCCTATCCAACCCTGTTGTTATCGTTGCAATATACACAATCATTTAGCTGTTACTATGGGCATGGTCTTGTTGCTAGGCACATTTACATACATTTCTTCAATGTTTATTCAATTGTCTATTAATCCCAGTTGTTATCTTTGCAATATCTGTGATCATTTGGCTGTTGCCATGGGTGCGGTCTTGTTGCTAGACATTTTTGCATAGTTTTTGAATGTTCGTTCACTTATCTTTGAATCCGTTATCTTAGTGAAATACACAACCGTTTGACTGTTGTTATGGGCGTGGACATGGTTGCTATGGATATTTGCATACATTTTTTGAATGTTTACTCACTTGCCTATCAGATGATGTTGTTATTTAATCAACATATACTGCAATTTGATTGTTGCTAAGGGTGTGGTCATGGTTGCGAGGGCCAATTGTGTCAAAATCTTTTGATGAAAATCTGCAGAATAACACTTCTAGAAATATCTTACCAAGTTTAAGTCTCATTGTCCACGTACTATTTGAGATACAAGTTTTTGACCCAATTCACATTTTTACACCTAATTTGCATATATCACTGATGAGATATAATATGCTTAATATTGCGTCATCTATACACCTACAGATGCAACCCCCCATTAAATTTCAGCCCAATCTGCTCAGTGGTTTTGGAAGATTTTTGACCACATAGACACATTTTTAGCCCTAATTTGCATATAACTGATGGGATCATTTCTGAACATTTCTTAATCTAAACACCCTTAAGAATGTTCCCACCAAATTTCAGACCAATCTGCCCAGTACTTTTGAGTTTAAGTTTTTTGACCAAAAATCATATTTTTTTTACCCAAATCACACAAAGGTGGGGCGATCATTTCGATTTGAACACTTTTCCAACTAGACACCCAAGGTAATACACCTACCAAATATCATGGCAATTGGTCCAGAGGTTTTTGACTTAAGTTGTGTATACACATACACACACACACACACACACACACACACACATGGACAGACAGACAGATAGACAGATAGATAGACAGACAGACACTCTGCCATGCCTATAGCACTACTGAAGTTGTGCTAAAAAGTATTCCCCATTGTCCAATCTTCATGTATTATATACATCAATGGAAATTTACTTTCAATACTGCAACCTTACAAAAAATATATATTTGAAGACAAAAATACGTCGAGAAAAGCACTGTCAAAAAAGACCATGATTGCTTGATGATCAAGCAACAAAAAACGAACCAATTTTAAGCATACAGCAAGATTGCTGATATCTGATGAACTCTTGAATCTAACAAGCTTAAAATCAACAGATTACAGATTTATAGAGCTGTCCATCATTGAGATGTTTATGTTCTAACAAAGTCCAAAATATGTCTCTAGAGCTATGGACCTAGGTAGAAATGTACCCATAGTAGAACCTTCCTCAAGCCAAGTTCATGACTTCCATATTATCTCATCAATAATCATAAGTTCAGAAACCTCCAACTTTGGAGAGTTTGTTTACTCCCGTTTTGGAGCAGTGTGGAATTGGTTATCTTTGTGCCAGGTTTCATTGAAATCAGTTGCTGCATCCAGAGATATATGGGTGAACGCAGGCATACACACATGAACACACAGACAGAACCCAATGTAATAGCCCCCCCCACCCTCCCCCCTCCAGGAGGAGCCTGTTGGGAGCTAAAAAACAATGGCACAGAATGACACACACAGACTGGGACAGACTTCACCATACTACATTTATAACATTCCATTATAGAAGGTATTTAGGTATTTGGGCAAAGTGTGCCGAGGCATCATACAAAATATTATTGCAAACATAGAGATTTTGATTTCTCCATAGTATATGTGACAAGCAATGTAGTTTATGAACACTATACCTGGTCATCAGGGCTTACTGCAAAGCATGTGATTTCATCTTCATCATCCTGTGAATGCAAGTAAAAAAATATGAAATCTTTAGTGATTTCTAAACAACATGCAATGAAGTTGTTGTACTTTGATCAGAGACTAAAATGGTATTGTGAAAGATGTGTTTTTCTTTTGTTTTAGGAACTCTGATAACAAGAGGAAGGAAACTAAAACTTGCATAGATTTTCATACCATTCTCCATATATTGTAATCTTAGTGAGGAACCCAGGGCTTTATTCAAATTCAATTATGCAAACCTAGGAGCCTCTAGGCACCTAAAGTTGCCCCAAGTTGCCCCACTACATGACATCAAACTCGGGGTGCCCCAAGTCGACACTCCGCATGAAACTGGGGCAGCATGAGGATTGACCTGACCTAACCCAAGATGAGGATGACATGTGGTTGGTTATTTTTATCAATTCTGAATAGAATTATAGGATATTTTGAGGATATCGCTCTATATTTAGTGAGGAAATCATTTTTTGCACTTTCAAAAGTGTCTACAATGTTTTCAAAAGTCAAACCAATTTATTTATTGTGAATTGTGGATTTAATCATGGGTTCCAAGAGGTACCCCAAATGCAATAACATGTGTTTGATTTTCACTGACCCGAGATGCCTAAGTGACATCATTTACTCTGGTCTGAGGCTCCCAAGAGATGCATAATCAAACACATCCCTGGTAAAATATTGGAAAGACTGAACATTGGCCTCAGTGGTAGAAACTTTGGCCTCAGTGGTAGAAACAAAATTATTTGCCAGGTCATAATCTTCTCTTAAGGCCTAAAAAAAATTGTTTGGTTCCAATTACCCAACCCACCTAGTATTTCACTGCTGACCCAACCCACCTAGTATTTCACTGCTGACCCAACCCACCTAGTATTTCACTGCTGACCCAACCCACCTAGTATTTCACTGCTGACCCAACCCACCTAGTATTTCACTGCTGACCCAACCCACCTAGTATTTCACTGCTGACCCAACCCACCTAGTATTTCACTGCTGACCCAACCCACCTAGTATTTCACTGCTGACCCAACCCACCTAGTATTTCACTGCTGACGGTCCCAACCCACCTAGTATTTCACTGCTGACCCAACCCACCTAGTATTTCACTGCTGACGGTCCCAACCCACCTAGTATTTCACTGCTGACCCTAAATTTTCAAGTTTTTTTCACGTATTTGAGAAAAAACAAATAAAATCATGAAAATGTGAAGTCTCATGAGAAATAGTGGATGTGGAAACTGATATCAGCTTAAATAGACAATATAAAACTGTTCTTTCAATCTGTAATGGCTGTACATCTAATGAGAAGAAACCAATAACACAGAGACCATATGGTAAACAACGGAAAATATAACTATCTAAGCTAGACAAACTGTGACACACATGAAAAAAAAAAAGGTAGGTAGGTTGATTTTCTTTTTACAATAGTTGGGCAAGGATGTGCAAACTAAGTTGATTTTACTTGGTACTCATGTTATGTTGATTTTATCCCTTTGTTTATTTGTCTGTATGGCAAATGATTTCTTACCATCAGTTCTACAGTTAGGGAATGTGCTCAATTTATGGGCTATACAATTGTCAATGCTCCTCCCCCTTAACCCTCTCAAAACATTTCAAGGCCCATCAAATAAAACTCATGAATTATTGTAGCCACCCCAACCCCATCCCCCTCAGCATAAAGTACACTGGAGATGTCAATACATCATTGGTACAATGGTACATACAAATAAGAGTGACAAGTGACTATGACTGAGATTTCTTTACAATTGGATGTGGGCTTCACATACACAAACAGATTATCTCATAATGAGTGCTAACCTGTAGGGGGGGGGGGGTCTTAGAAAGCAGATCCTCCCCAGCAACCTTAATGAGGGGGAAATACATTATCACCATGATAGCTACCGGTTGGGAGGGGACAACTCCAATGGCAGAAACATTTTTGAAAATAAGACCATGTAGGAGGCCATTTAGAGGCATAAAATATCAAGCCATAGACTTCACTTAGTCATACAATTTTACTATGCAGTACATACTATATGGCTATGAAGTGTATTTATTTGTAACACAGAAAGCCACAAGAAATTTAAAGATATACACTTGGTAAATGACTGCTCCTGAAGTTTATGTTTAAGTTTTTCAAAAAGTCTTGCAAATGAAGAGCAAAATTTTTCAAGTTACCCTTTCAAATTATCAGAATTTTGATGCAATCCCCACACTAATTTTCTCCTCAGCCCCCTTCCCCTTGTCAGGAATACTGTGCACATTGGACATACATGTACATGTGTAACAGCTTTGTTGTCTTTCAATCCCATTCCTGTATACATCATCAGGGTCATGTAGAGAGATGGATAGATACAAGAGCAGGTATCATACAAATGTATAATTTGGAATTGACTTCAATACATTAGTTCATATTTATTGTTCACAAATTATCAAGATATACTCGTACATAATTTTGAAACAAAGTGGACATTGTAGTCCAGCAACTGTTTTACAGACATCAGCAGCCACAAATAAAAAATTAAAAAAATTTAAAGGAGCCGAAATTTGGGTAGGTTGGGCCATTGAACATATTATATAAAGTGTACATAAAGTGCACATACATGTACTGTACCTACCTGAGTAACAGACTGTGAGATTTTGCCAGATTCTATTTCCAGAATTTGTATTTTCTCATTACACTGACAGAACATATGTTTTCCATCCTGTGTTATCTGCACTTTTCCTCCTGTGTAGAATGCATCAATCTTGGTGCTGACTGCAAAACTATCAATTAAACATAACACACTTTTAATATCATAACTTCAATAACCTCACTGATTAAAAAATAGCACCAATGGCATTGCAGCACAACTGTACAGTTTATGAAAATGTTTATCCACATGCTGATCCATACTAGGTATAAGTGTTCATTTGCTTAATGATTATCCAGTTGCCTATCCAACCCTGTTGTTATCTTTGCAATATACACAATGATTTGGCTGTTGCTATGGACTTGGTCATGTTGTTAGATCTAGTAGCATACATTTTTTGAATGTTCATTTACTTGTCTATGAATCCCTGTTATCTTTGCAATATACGTGATCATTTGGCTGTTGCTATGGATATGGTCTTGTTGCTAGTTATACTTGTATACATTTATTGAATGTTTATTCATTTGGCTATTAATCCCTGTTGTTATCTTTGCAATATACGTTATCATTTGGCTGTTGCTATGCACATTTTTTGAATGTTTATTCACTTGTCTATTAATCTGTTATCTTTGCAATATATGTATCTGCATACACTTTTTTTGCATATCACTTATGGAATCATTATATGCTCAATATTTCTTCACTTATATGCCCGGCCCCCAGATGCATGCCCATTAAATTTTAGCCCAATCTGCTCAGTACTTTTGCAATTAAAGTTTTTTTTTTTTTTTTTTTTATTGTTTGGACCTCTCTCCCTCCCTCCTCCTCCCTCTCTCTCTCTCTCTCTCTCTCTCTCTCTCTCTCTCTCTCTCTCTCTCTCTCTCTCTCTCTCTCTCTCTCTCTCTCTCTCTCTCTCTCTCTCTCTCTCTCTCTCTCTCTCTCTCTCTCTCTCTCTCTCTCTCTCTCTCTCTCTCTCTCTCTGGCCTTATTTTGTTGAATGCACAAACAAACACAAAAGAATTACAACAAAAACAATCAACAAGTATACAAATCATGAAAGTACTGCCAAATAAGAATCACAGGGATCACTATGTATTGATGTATAGTTAGATGACATACAAGTTTATGCTCTAACCCCCCCCCCCCCCACCCATCTTAAAAATTATCTACATTTGTTGTCTATTTCGAAAAAAAACAACTAATCAATGTTAGTTGTTGGTCTATAGAGGATTCCTTGGCCATGTGACAACAATAACATTTTCGACTTGTTTAGTGTGCAATGTAAAATAGAATCGACTAATGAACACAGAAACGATTCGAAGTATCTGATATTTACATGAGATTTACCAGTGCTAATTAATATTCAACAATGTCAGGGAGGTGCGAAACAAATGATAGCCAATTGAAATACTATTCTACACCTCAGTCAATTCACTAGGTTTTATTTCTGTTGCTGTTTTATTATAATGCATGAATTCATGGTATTGAAACGGTTTTGGAAGTGCACGCCAACGTTGTTTGCAATACGTTAACGTATTACATTACTGCATACTGGACCATGAATGTATGTGTTTCTTTGTTACTGCCATTTACTAACCTAATCAGAGTATTATGTACTTGGGGTATCGTTGTTGGGACGAATTTCAGGCTCCTGGATGACATGAGATAACAGCGGGAGGAGATGATCATGGAACAAGATAGCCTCGGGATAATTTGTATTGGACGAGTTGGTTTTGACCACCATCTTGTACTTATTGGGACGAGTTGGAGGTGGGATGAGATGGACGTGGGACGAGTTGAACATGGGATGACTTGGCGATTGGACGACTTGGTTTGGGATGAGTTGGTTTTGGGACGAGTTGAATGGCAACCCAATCATGTATATATTGAAAATCTTATACATGTATTATTAATATTATGACTGTCCATCACATCCACCTCATGCTTGCCCCTGGACTTCGCTATTATGTAATATTTAAGTCTAGCTGTAGTGCAGCGAGACTGTTTTATATTAAAGCGATATGAAAGTCCACACTGCTATTGACACATAAGCGCCATAAACACCGGATAGTGAGAAGTCGTCTACCATAATAGCTAAGTACCATGTCTACGGAACGAAACGATGGTCGTCAGGACCATCCATGCCCGGCACCACGTGTATTCCTTCCGCGGATGGCATCTAAACAAGTACCGTTCTACGGAGGAATTCTTGTATCTCATTTTCATCAATACAAATTTTTGAACAACGGAAACTTTTCGTTTTCAATATCGATTAAGAAATCAGCTTAATTTATAACATTTTGATGAAACAAGCCAAACTTACTTGCTCTTCAAGGGGGCAGCCATCTTAAAACACTACGTTGTAGCACGCATGCTCGATAACCTTTGAACACACATGGCGTTATCGAATTTATTGGAGGGGCGGTGGGGTGGACCATAGACGCGGGGATTTGGAAAAAGTTTAAGATTATTCCGTGGGATGACTATATCCATGGAAAGGGTCGGAAATGAAATACATGATCATAGGTTGAAATTAATTTTCAAGTATTAAATTATACATGGTTCATATTGAGTCGAAGAAAACGTAGGTAAAACATGCCCAGTCCTCTGAAGCTGTACAAGACTATTGAATTCAAGTTCTTTTAAAATAACACAGTCCTAAAAGCATTTTTTCAATGCATACATTGTATATTGAGTCGATACTGTTGAATTGAATTTGTTTTGGGATGAAGTGACCGCCACCCGTTACCTTATAACCCTCTCAATCCTAGTGGTGTAGTCCAAAGTTACTCTTCATTGACCAGAGTCTGTCATTGACTATGTATGCACTCAGACCAATAACAAGTAGTACTAGTAGTCTGAGGTATGCACCGACAAATTCATTTGTGCAGGTACAACCACAGGAAAAGCAGGCGTACGTGTAACTGATTGATTGATTGATCGATCGATTGATCGATTGTTTGATTGGATAATTGATCAATTGAATGTTTGATTTTGTGGTGAAAAACCGTGACATTAAGTGCCCAAGTGAAAAACCTATTGAAAATCTGAAATAGAATATAGATACTAGTACTTAGGCAAAATCTCCATATGTGTTTTCTAAATATGTGGATAAATTTCAACCAATTGCGATTTTTTTTTCAAAAATCGAACATGAATGATTATGAATAATCCGTGACATTAAGTGGCCAAGTGATATACCTATTGAAAATCTCATATACAATATAGATATTTAGACAAAATCTCCATATCTGTTTTCTAAATATCTGGATAAATTTCACCCAATTGCGATTTTTTCAAAAATCGGACGTGAATGTACACAAGACCATTCAATTTTCGAAAACATAAAACCCTCTCCGCCCTTCTTTTTGTGGCCATTTATTAATCACTATGTGATCTGTCATATGGTGCTTCCAATTACGGATTACGAATGAAAGTGCGGTTTTTGCAATATCGCTTAATGACGTATGAGCCTCCTGCCACTCAACGCAATGTAGGCGTGGCTTTCAGGATTCTCAGCATTCTCAGCCTCATGAATTGCAACTTACTTTCATATCTATACATTCAGGAATTATAAAGGTGCCACTGATAAGGCTGTGAGCAAAATGTACGGGGGCTGGGGGGAAATGGAAAATGGGGGGGGGGGGGGCATGAAAAGAATTGAGGGTTTAAAGCGAGGGCCATGAAAGGGGTGTCCCCCGACTCGAAATATTTTCCTCGTGGATATTGAAGTAAATTAAACCTCAGGAACGATCGTTTACCGAGTACATTAAACAATTGAATGTCTTTTAATCAAATCAAATAATGTAAATTGAATAATTACTTCTAAAACCTATATTCAGTGATAAGCTGGGTGACACCCAAGCGATAACATATCTCTCTCTCTCTCTCTCTCTCTCTCTCTCTCTCTCTCTCTCTCTCTCTCTCTCTCTCTCTCTCTCTCTCTCTCTCTCTCTCTCTCTCTCTCTCTCTCTCTCTCTCTCTCTCTCTCTCTCTCTCTCTGGAGCAGTCGTTTACCTTGTACTTTGCAAAATTATTGTTCACTTCATTTACGGGGGGTCTCTCGCTTATTATTGGGCATACGTATATGAGCCACCCTTTGTGGTACGGTTTTCGCCCTTTGGTCTAACATGGGTTCTGTACTTTAGAGATAAGGAGTCTAAAATGGGGTCACTTTACATTATTTTCGAATTTGTTTGGTCTAAAATGGTGTCTTGGAAGGAATCACATAATAAATTCTCTACTAGTTCGAAATTTCTTTGAATTTCCCTCGGAATTCCTCAAGCTAATTCGCTGGTGACATTTTCATATCGGTGATTATATATTTTATATATTGAGAGTAAAATTGAAGACAATTTTTAAGTCTCTATGGTTTCCGATAATGTGCATGGTTTGAAATTTATGCCACTAAATGGCCTTCTACACGTCCTTGTTTTTAGAAATGTGCTTACCGTGGGAGGGGGACACCCCCTTCCACACCCTCCCCACTAGCTATCATGGGAGATGTTGTTTCTGCCCAGAATTAAAATTGAAGGAGAAAACTAGCTAAGTATTTCCAAATACAGGTTACAGCCCAATGTGAGACCTTTTTCGCAAAGCCCACATCTATTTGTAAAGAAATCTCTCCGCATGTTATGTACGGACGCTGAAATTGATTGCCAACTGTTAGTTTACATTGTGTAATGTAGTGTACCATACTGTACATATCTGAAGTGGAGCTTGGGGGGGGGGGGGATACTGTATAATTACACATTATAACATGTGCAGTCGGGAGGGAGCTATGAAAACTCTTAGGTTAGTCATTTCGGGGGCATGACATTTTTTGAGAGCGCGAGTGCGAATTTTTTTGTGACCAAAATAATTTCTACACAGCCCCCACCCCCAACCCATCCTTGTTGTAAATTCTGACCCCAGCAGCCTAAACTAGGGAATAATCTATCGCGATCATACGATTTTGAAGGAGATATGTGATTGGTTAAAATTACAATAATATGGACGTTTTGTATTTGGTTAAAGTGGCGATTGTGTTGTTAACGCCACGCCCCCTTTTGATAGCTTCTCAATGTCATTGGTAAAGACGCTTTGCACTTTAATATGAAAGACCTGGTGGCCATGGTTAGCATTTTCAAATTTGGGCACTGATAAATATGTAGCTTTCCCCATTAATTACCTGGGTCTGGATATAATCTTTATTGAGATGAAGCGATTCCAATGTCATGGTTAATCATACAGAAGTCGCAGTATAAATTCAAATGTACAAATCGAACTTTAATTCAATTCAATTCAATTCTTTATTGCATAACATCATGCTTTAGCAAGCATGGTAAAGCATACAAAAATAAGTAAATAAAATACAATCATTTAGCCAACTGCTATATTTTTTACATTAACAAGAAAGTTTCCAAGAGAAAGTTTATCATCAGCAGACAAAATATGTAAAAATTTACTTTTGTTATCTAAGGAATGAAAATTGTAATCAACTAAATTGTGATCTGTTACAAGTTAAATTAGGCGAAAAGCCAAATGTGATGAAAATTGATACAATGTATACAGAACACTCACAGAGATGTACTAGTATTTACCAACAAAAAAAGTGCCGGTAACAAGAACAATATAGATAGATAACCAGATTTAAACTGAATGCTTTCCGTAAGGAATTTCATGATTTATGCAAGAAATTTAGCTCTATATCTGTGATTCGTCAAGTCCCAATGAAAGTTAGTTGTCAAAAATGTTGTTGAAATGCCCGCCACGCCCAGGAAAGCTTGCCATCCTCGACTTCAGTCGGCTTTCGTGATCCCCTACATACCCGGGATATGGCATGTGCGTGTTGAACTTCCTTCTGTCCCACCACGAGTTTACAGATTCCTTTAATCGCTACGGGAAAATTGTCAAGATTTTGTTGAGTGGCGCGCCCTCACTGTACACTAATTATATAGAGGTCAATGTATAGGTCACCATTATTGATACATTGTCGCGAAATTTTCTTCATAGGCTAGGCGAGGCTTGGTCTATTTTCAATATTTTGACCACACACATGATTTGGGTATAAATTATAGATTATTACACTTGATAAATATGTGAGAGTGTATTTATATCCTGAGATACAGAGCTAGATAAATGATTATGTACAAGCCTTGCAACAAACAGCGGTAGTTTGTTATCAAGAGAAATCGGAAAAGAACATGGTAAAAAGGAGACGGTTCGAGGTCAATATAATACTTCCTAAACTTCTAATCGAAAATCTAAAGACACAATTTCTCTTTATTGATCTGTGCATTAGTGTGTGAAATTTGAAAACGATAAGTTCATATTTGACGAAATTGAAACGATAATAAATATTTCACCTGTTTGTGAACTCCGCGCTCATTGTAAACAAATTTAAGGCCAAGAAAAAAAATTGTTTTCTGGTGAGTTAGAATCAATGTAAATACCCTGCCTTGGTCTTCTTTTTTCTCGTGTTTGTCCAGCCAATACAGAGTGCAGATCCAAGGGAAACACAAAAGAAGGTTGGCACGTACGAAACCCCTGAAAACAGAGTCTTTCTCAGTGTAGAGCTATATAGAGCTAATAGAGCACGAGTATAAAGTTGGCGTCAGATTCAGATTCAGGTAGCACCATATTGAGCGTCAGATAGCCTCAGATCCGAATACACTCGACGGCAGTGAAGCAGAATCCTTCCCAGTAGTCTCAACAGTATTATTTCAGGTTTGAGTCCATCCGGTGTCTTCGGATCTGAGGCCACATGACGCTCAATATAACTTTCACAAGATAACGCTACCTGAATCTGAATCTGACACCAACTTTGTACTCGTTTGATCGATTAATTACTCAATTTGGTCATTGATATTCATCGCATTATTAGCAAAACCTAATCAGTTCTGGCCATTACCCTACAGAACATGTCTATGAAATTTCGTTTGAATTGATGCAGACGTTTTTTGGGAAATGGTGACACATACACACACACACACACACACACACACACACAGATTTCATCAGTATATTATAACCTTCCTTACGGAAGGTAAAAAAACATAAGACGTGCGGCCATTGTTCAGTGTGGTGAATCTGGTCACGTGATGCCGAAAACATAATTACCCAATTCTAACAAAGTGTGATTTGTACAAGTTAGGATCAGTTAGGTGCCTATGTGATGTAAACTACTAGAGTGTATATGCAGAGTACTCAGAGAGAAATTTAGTGCTAAAGGATAAGACATGCCGCCTCCTTTGAGTGTGGCGCTCTTGCCGCTCAATGTAATCTCGGGTCACGTGATACCGAAAAACCTATTGACCAAATTTGAATCTGCATTTACACAAGTCACATTGTGATTTTTAAATGAAAAATTGGATGGCCAGTTTGTATACCTCTATTGGCTTTGATTTTAAAGTTAGCGATTTTGAGTTTAAATATTTGTTACCAATATTTGAAAACTATGGTGAATCTTTAATTAGCGAATGTCATCTCTGACACACAAAATTGATAATTTTGGCAAAAATTGATTTTGAATATGACAAATCAAATCGGTATATCACTTGGCCACTTGATGTCGCAGATTCTTTTATCTTTTTGAAAATTGAATGGTCTTGTGTACATTCATGTCCGATTTTGAAAAAATCGCAATTGGGTGAAATTTATCCAGATATTTAAAAAAAACACATATGGAGATTTTGCCTAAATATCTATATTCTATTTGAGATTTTCAATAGGTATATCACTTGGCCACTTAATGTCATGGATTCGCTAAGGGCTTTGACTTTAAAGATAGCAATTTTGAGTTTAAATATTTGTTACTAATATTTGAAAATATCTTTAGTGAGTCAATGTCATCTCTGACTAAATTGATAATTTTGGCAAAAATTGATTTTGAATATGACAAATCAAATCAGTATATCATCTGGGCACTTGATGTCATGGATTATTTCTGCACTAATTGTTATATGCATGTTTTGATAATTATGTATTTGTGTTATCTGTTGAAATTTGAAATAGACATTATAATCTTTGTTAGCTATGAAAAGTTTAATATCATTAAAACAGTTAATTCTATGATATTATTGAGGCAACACAGAAAGAGGAGATGCCACCATTTTCAACCACTAGGAATTGAGAAATGTAAACCTTTAGTAGGAAAAGTCAATATCAACGTGTAATGAGAAATCTACTCATTTATTTATTATAGAAAACGAGATTCACTTTATTTTATATTGTAGTTTCTACAATGGCATACATAATACTTACATTAACACAGCAAATAACACAGAATACATCACACTGTCAGAGACAATAAGAAATTGAACTACATGTACTTGGTGACAATTCAGGTTAGAATACTCACACTGAATGTAAAATTACCCTTTTTCACTGTAACCTCTCTATATTGTCAATGTATCCTTTTTTTTGTTCAAGGTGACTTATAAGCCTGATGGGCTGGGAGGTATTTTATTACCTCATGTCCCTATAATAAAATAATCTACTACAACTACTTTTGGGTGTTTTCTTTTAAATGTCTTTTTCTCTTTGCACATGTGGTGGTCCTGGAAAGGAGAACGCGTTTGGTTGCTTTCAGTGACAAGCATCAACAATGATGGCATCTAGTTATTGGCAATCGCCATCAAGCAAACACCAAGTTTTTTGTTAGCTCAGCACCACCCATGGTTTTGTTGTTGTTAATGTTGATGTTGTTGTTTTTACAGTGAATAATGTTGCATTTGAAACCATATCATAACCAGGTTATTGTGTACATGTATGTCTAAACATGTTGTTAATTGTTTTGTTCATTTCAAATGTGTATTGGACAACTACTACAGAGAAATGAAAAGTATTCATCTGATTGTTTGATACGGTGTCATTACAGTGTCAATTCTCACCACTAAAACCATTACTGAAGTAAAGATTAGAAGTAAAAACAATAAATGTATGACTCAAACAAATAATATAACTTACCTGTAGCAGCAAGAGTAATAACCACAATATTTATTTCTAATACAATTATATAATGCTGTACGATACAAGTGAAACAACATAAACTAAAGTTTAGCTACACTGGGTGAAAAGATAAATGGTGGCTTAAATCAACTGTTATATGATTCATATTTAACAGATATTAGAGGTATGTAGACTCACCCATCAAGGTCAGTGAGTGCTTGTTTAGTCTACATATTAGTCAGTAGTGAATTATCTTGTTATCATGTCTTGACATCATTGCTATCTCATAAGCTCTGATTATCTTTCTAATGTCACCACCAAATACCAAGGCAATCGGTCTGGTGGCTTTTGACTGAAGTCATTTACACACACACACACGCACGCACGCACACACACATACACACACGCACACACACACACACTATGCACTACTGAACCAGTTTAGTTGTACATAAAACAAGTTTTGTTGTTCATATAAGGCATTACTGAAGTAGTAGGAAATTTCCTTTTTAAATTCATATATGTAACGGCATAATCATGCAGATCAATACAAAAATTCAATGCATTCCAGGAAATTAGATTATTAAACACTGCAGTATGGTTTGGTCTATTCTGCTTCCTCAGGAATAACTTCAACCTTGATTTTCTTATTTTGTCTGATCAGAATCATTTCTAGAACCTTCTTGTTGTTAACAGCATCATAAACATCAGTGGCAGTTTTGACATCTTGACCATTAATATTGATGATGACATCACCAGGTCGAACTCCAGCACTAAAACAAAAACAACAAAAATGTAGAAGACTGTGTGACTACTTGATTCAAGCATTCACAATACTGTACAGATGATGATTGCTTACCTGTAACTTGGTGAATTCATCATTATACTATAGCATTCACAATACTGTACAGATAACATTGCTTACCTGTAACTTGGTGAATTCACCATTACACTATAGCATTCACAATACTGTACAGATAACATTGCTTACCTGTAACTTGGTGAATTCACCATTACACTATAGCATTCACAATACTGTACAGATAACATTGCTTACCTGTAACTTGGTGAATTCATCATTATACTATAGCATTCACAATACTGTACAGATGATGATTGCTTACCTGTAACTTGGTGAATTCATCATTACACTATAGCATTCACAATACTGTACAGATAACATTGCTTACCTGTAACTTGGTGAATTCATCATTATACTATAGCATTCACAATACTGTACAGATAACATTGCTTACCTGTAACTTGGTGAATTCACCATTACACTATAGCATTCACAATACTGTACAGATAACATTGCTTACCTGTAACTTGGTGAATTCACCATTATACTATAGCATTCACAATACTGTACAGATAACATTGCTTACCTGTAACTTGGTGAATTCATCATTATACTATAGCATTCACAATACTGTACAGATGATGATTGCTTACCTGTAACTTGGTGAATTCATCATTACACTATAGCATTCACAATACTGTACAGATAACATTGCTTACCTGTAACTTGGTGAATTCATCATTATACTATAGCATTCACAATACTGTACAGATAACATTGCTTACCTGTAACTTGGTGAATTGATCATTACACTATAGCATTCACAATACTGTACAGATAACATTGCTTACCTGTAACTTGGTGAATTCACCATTATACTATAGCATTCACAATACTGTACAGATAACATTGCTTACCTGTAACTTGGTGAATTCATCATTATACTATAGCATTCACAATACTGTACAGATAACATTGCTTACCTGTAACTTGGTGAATTCATCATTATACTATAGCATTCACAATACTGTACAGATGATGATTGCTTACCTGTAACTTGGTGAATTCATCATTACACTATAGCATTCACAATACTGTACAGATAACATTGCTTACCTGTAACTTGGTGAATTCATCATTATACTATAGCATTCACAATACTGTACAGATAACATTGCTTACCTGTAACTTGGTGAATTCATCATTATACTATAGCATTCACAATACTGTTCAGATAACATATTGCTTACCTGTAACTTGGTGAATTCACCATTACACTATAGCATTCACAATACTGTACAGATAACATTGCTTACCTGTAACTTGGTGAATTCATCATTATATTATAGCATTCACAATACTGTACAGATGATGATTGCTTACCTGTAACTTGGTGAATTCATCATTATACTATAGCATTCACAATACTGTACAGATAACATTGCTTACCTGTAACTTGGTGAATTCACCATTACACTTTAGCATTCACAATACTGTACAGATAACATTGCTTACCTGTAACTTGGTGAATTCATCATCACACTATGAACTAACACACCACTTTGTACATCTGGGAAATTCTGCATTTTTTGTTGCAACTCCCAGATGATACTTGGTGTCAATGTCAACATGGTCAGACCAATATAATGTCTCTTTGATGAAATGGATATCTGTTTGGTGCTATCTTTACCACTACTGCCAAACCATCCTTTGCTCTGCTGGGCCTCTATTAACAAAATGAAACACCAATGGTGTTGTAGTACAACTGTATAATTTGTGGAAAATTTTTTTTATCAACATGCCAATCCTATATATTACCCATGCAAAATGCACTATTACGGTATATGATTGTTACTATGGGTGTGGTCTTGTTGCTATGCATATTTGCAAACATTTTTTTGGATGTTTATTCACTTGCTTGTCCAACAAAGTTGCTATCTTTGTAAATTATACAGGCTCTTGCTAAGGGCATGGTCTTGTTGCAAGGCATAACTTGGTTTTGAAAGCACACTTTGTTGTATATGAAATATACTTGCTGTGCACTTTAATTATATAGCAGATGTTCTGTTTCTGATGAAAGTATTGGTTATGCAATATTGCTGTCATGGAAACAATTATTGTTAATGGTTGAAGTTTATATTCCATGATAAATGCGATATGAGTTATCTGCTGAATGTCAATAACATTACAGTTAAATTGTCATTCATCACACAACTAGCCTGTTGAGTGTTCCTTACCCCATCCCCCTACCAGATAATGGACTATCCCAATCATGATTGGCAATATTAAACTCTCATCCTGATAACAAGATCAAAAACTTAGCAAAATATATGGGGATATTCTAGTCCATATAAGTAAACAAGTCATTGAGAATGACATAGTCCCCGCTATGATTGGGTTTTAAGGAATTATCACTACTCTGATCACGCAACAACACTTGTGAACCTAAATCAAACAGACTTAGATATGTTGTGTCTGCTTGTTGGACATGGAACATGTAAAGGATGGGTCGGATATGGGGGATCATATCACGAAGAAAATGGATATGCACATGTATGTCATAGAACACTGTCCTAATACCAACTTTGAATGAGATCTGTTCAAGCATGTCTGAGTTATGGCTTTGGACATAGAAAATTCGCAAACAAAATGGCTGCTAGGCGGCCATATTGGATCGTATCACGATGAAAATGGATATGCACATGTATGTCATAGAACACTGTCCTAATACCAACTTTGAATGAGATCTGTTCAAGCATGTCTGAGTTATGGCTTTAGACAGGGAAAATTTGCAAACAAAATGGCTGCCAGGCGGCCATATTGGATCGTATCATGAAACAAATTGACGTGCATATGTATGTCATTGTATCTTGCCTCTGTACCAAGTTTGAAAAAAAACGGTCCAGGCATCTCCAAGAAACGGCTACGGACGGACGGACGGACGGACGGACGCACGGACAGACGGAACCCAATCCATAAGTCCCTGTCCCGGACTCCGTCCGGCGGGGACTAACAACTAGCAGTGTATGTGCTGTAATCATGTTTACCATTGTAAACAACTAGCAGTGTGTGTGCTGTAATCCTGTTTACCATTGTAAACAACTAGCAGTGTGTGTGCTGTAATCCTGTTTACCATTGTAAACAACTACTCTGAGCAGTGTGTGTGCTGCAATCCTGTTTACCATTGTAAACAACTAGCAGCGTGTGTGCTGTAATCCTGTTTACCATTGTAAACAACTAGCAGCGTGTGTGCTGCAATCCTGTTTACCATTGTAAACAACTAGCAGCGTGTGTGCTGTAATCCTGTTTACCATTGTAAACAACTAGCGTGTGCTGTAATCCTGTTTACCATTGTAAACAACTAGCAGTGTGTGTGCTGTAATCCTGTTTACCATTGTAAACAACTAGCAGCGTGTGTGCTGCAATCCTGTTTACCATTGTAAACAACTAGCAGTGTGTGTGCTGTAATCCTGTTTACCATTGTAAACAACTAGCAGTGTGTGTGCTGTAATCCTGTTTACCATTGTAAACTAGCAGTGTGTGTGCTGTAATCCTGTTTACCATTGTAAACATGCAACTAGCAGTGTGCTGTAATCCTGTTTACCATTGTAAACAACTAGCAGTGTGTGTGTTGTAATCATGTTTACCACTGTAAACAACTAGCAGTGTGTGTGCTGTAATCCTGTTTACTATTGTAAACAACTAGCAGTGTATGTGCTGTAATCATGTTTACCATTGTAAACAACTAGCAGTGTGTGTGCTGTAATCCTGTTTACCATTGTAAACAACTAGCAGTGTGTGTGCTGTAATCATGTTTACTATTGTAAACAACTAGCAGTGTATGTGCTGCAATCCTGTTTACCATTGTAAACAACTAGCAGTGTGTGTGCTGCAATCCTGTTTACCATTGTAAACAACTAGCGTGTGCTGTAATCCTGTTTACCATTGTAAACAACTAGCGTGTGCTGTAATCCTGTTTACCATTGTAAACAACTAGCGTGTGCTGTAATCCTGTTTACCATTGTAAACAACTAGCAGTGTGTGTGCTGTAATCCTGTTTACTATTGTAAACAACTAGCAGTGTATGTGCTGTAATCCTGTTTACCATTGTAAACAACTAGCGTGTGCTGTAATCCTGTTTACCATTGTAAACAACTAGCAGTGTGTGTGTTGTAATCATGTTTACCACTGTAAACAACTAGCAGTGTGTGTGCTGTAATCCTGTTTACTATTGTAAACAACTAGCAGTGTATGTGCTGTAATCCTGTTTACCATTGTAAACAACTAGCAGTGTATGTGCTGTAATCATGTTTACCATTGTAAACAACTAGCAGCGTGTGTGCTGTAATCCTGTTTACCATTGTAAATAACTAGCAGCGTGTGTGCTGTAATCCTGTTTACCATTGTAAACAACTAGCAGTGTGTGTGCTGTAATCCTGTTTACCATTGTAAATAACTAGCAGCGTGTGTGCTGTAATCCTGTTTACCATTGTAAACAACTAGCAGCGTGTGTGCTGTAATCCTGTTTACCATTGTAAACAACTAGCAGCGTGTGCTGTAATCCTGTTTACCATTGTAAACAACTAGCAGTGTGTGCTGTAATCCTGTTTACCATTGTAAACAACTAGCAGTGTGTGTGCTGTAATCCTGTTTACCATTGTAAACATGCAACTAGCAGTGTGCTGTAATCCTGTTTACTATTGTAAACAACTAGCAGTGTATGTGCTGTAATCTTGTTTACCATTGTAAACAACTAGCAGCGTGTGTGCTGTAATCCTGTTTACCATTGTAAACATGCAACTAGCAGTGTGCTGTAATCCTGTTTACCATTGTAAATAACTAGCAGCGTGTGTGCTGTAATCCTGTTTACCATTGTAAACATGCAACTAGCAGTGTGCTGTAATCCTGTTTACTATTGTAAACAACTAGCAGTGTATGTGCTGTAATCTTGTTTACCATTGTAAACAACTAGCAGTGTGTGCTGTAATCCTGTTTACCATTGTAAACAACTAGCAGTGTGTGTGCTGTAATCCTGTTTACCATTGTAAACATGCAACTAGCAGTGTGCTGTAATCCTGTTTACCATTGTAAACAACTAGCAGTGTGTGCTGTAATCCTGTTTACCATTGTAAACAACTAGCAGTGTGTGTGCTGTAATCCTGTTTACCATTGTAAACATGCAACTAGCAGTGTGCTGTAATCCTGTTTACCATTGTAAACAACTAGCAGCGTGTGTGCTGCAATCTTGTTTACCATTGTAAACAACTAGCAGCATGTGTGCTGTAATCCTGTTTACTATTGTAAACAACTAGCAGTGTGTGCTGCAATCCTGTTTACCATTGTAAACAACTAGCAGCGTGTGTGCTGCAATCCTGTTTACTATTGTAAACAACTAGCAGTGTGTGCTGCAATCCTGTTTACCATTGTAAACAACTAGCAGCGTGTGTGCTGCAATCCTGTTTACCATTGTAAACAACTAGCAGCGTGTGTGCTGTAATCCTGTTTACCATTGTAAACAACTAGCAGTGTGTGCTGCAATCCTGTTTACTATTGTAAACAACTAGCAGTGTGTGTGCTGTAATCCTGTTTACTATTGTAAACAACTAGCAGTGTGTGTGCTGTAATCCTGTTTACCATTGTTATGCAAATTTACTGCAGTTAAAGGTTACTTCAAAGGCTTATTTAAGCCCTTTCTAAGCCTCAGTTTGACAAATAAAGTACATTTCTGAAAAGTTTAGCATTCCCTCTTTCAGAAAATGTGAGAACCTCAAAATTTAGAATTTTCAGTGTCACAGGTGTTTCTGCTTGTGGTGGCAGTTTAAGGCCAATTTCTTTCTCTCTTCATAATATCAGCACAGTAAGAAAGTAATTGGTCTAAAACTCAATCTTTACATACTGATTTTTCCATATTTAGTATTTTCAATTAGTTTTCTCAGGAAAGCTGATATTATCTCAAACTAACTGTCCATAGATGCGTAGAATTACAAAACACTAAAAGTTTGTGTACACCTACACAATGCATTGCATCTGGCTGAAATCTCATGATACGTTAGACTTTAATACTATACTTAAGGACTCCAAAAACTCACAATAGTTGACATCATTGGCTGCCAATTTGGAATATTGCATGCAGTTGTTGTCACTGAAACCTTTGCTATGTATGCTGTCCAACTACTAACTAAAAGTGTTTCAAAGTAAAATGGAGAATATATAGGTATATATAGGAGTCTGTTTTACTTTCTTGATAATGTTGTGAAGAATACTAATCGAATGTAACATAAATTAATAAATGTACAATTGGAATTGTAACTCTGAAAGCTGGTCATTTAATTTCTAATTTTCTGAGATAAATGGTACAGGCGATGGACATGGTGATACTCAGATGTTGTTCTACAATTTACCCTGTTATTGGCTTATGTCTTCAAAAACTCTTCATTCTAAGTAATAAAAGTTGTTCACTACTAACTATGGTTGTCATTCACCATGATGGTAGAAATGATTTTTTTTCTAACCAATGGGGCACTGATGCCAAATTACCCCCAAAACATATCACACACAGAAAAAAGCACCAATGGTATTGTAGCACAGATGTAGAGTTTGAGCAATGATTGATGATGTCATTTTCAGAGGGTTTGATTCTTAGGACACTAGTTGATTCACACCTGTTCCTGTTGTTGATTGTTCATAAATTCTCTGTTTGTGTCCAATCCACATTTGTGTTTATGTTTGAATGCTTGACTTACAGTTATCTTAGTAAAGGGTACTAGTATTTTCATCTGTTGCTGTGGTCTAACAGCTAGAAAACCAAAGGATCACCAAACAACTGTGCATATCACACATGGTTTATGTTCCCCAGGAACAATTTAGATAGATAAGAAACAGGCTTCCCACAGACCACTCATTACAAACATGAACAACACCAGACTCCTGCAGACAAGCAGGCACTGTGTGTGCACATATGTCACCACGGGGGACCATGCAAGTAGACTCAAATTCATATCATCAATTTGGGTAGATTGCAATATACACAGTAAAAGAGATCATACCACTTTGACTCATCAATGAATATGCATGCATTCATGCTCGGAACTGTACTGAAGCAGACAATTTCAAACTTGTAAATTGTTGTGGGCACCCAAATAGTTTTGAAACAAGGCAAAGCAGAATTTGTTTGGCACATAGCTTGAGAGTGGAATGTTGGCAAAGCTGTGGGAAATGACTTACAGAAACTATTGATAGAAGAACTAAGGGCAGTGTCATTTTAAACTGATGCACAAGAAACGTAATTCCTTCATTTCAATTTAATCCCCCTCTCCCTCAAAACAAATTTTTTTTTTTTTTTTGTGTACGATCAAAGTTTTTTTTTTTTTATTCTCACTTAATATTCAAAAAATTTACATAACACAGTATAATAGAAAGTATTCAATCAAAGAGTCAAAGAAAATTTTTTAATTCATTCCAGTACACATAGTGGGAGACGTTTCCCATCGCTCTAGCCTGATAAGCGTCTGTGTTCTGTGTAATTTTCAAAAAAGAAATCAGTCCATTCATACTTGGCATCACTTTTTTACAACGGCAATTAAACAGAAACTTTTTGATCAGTAATAAGAAATAATTCATTGATTTCCAAGTTTTCTTGGACAAATACAGCTCAGAATCTTTTTTTATACCTAGTATAACGTCAAAAGGAGAAAACTCAAAAATTATGTTGCACTTGTTCTGTAATCTAATCTCTACATGTTTCCATAAGTCTAGAACATAATTACACTCAAAAAATAAATGCAGAATACATTCCTCGAAACTACCACAGAATGAACAATTATCTGAGTCAACCTTTCCTTTTATTTTCAAAAATTTGTTAGTGGTAAGAATTCGACTGAAAATTCTGTATTGAAAGTTACGCAACGTACAGTCCTTTGTAATGATAAATGGCAAAGAGAAATACACTTCAGAGTCAAAGTTCCCAAATTGGCATTCCCACTTTTGTTTACAAATCATCGGTTTCAAGTGTTCTGTTGAAAATATCTCGAACAGTAAAGCATAACTTTTTTTACATGACCCATTAGACAAAAATATATTAGGAAGTATGTCATTTTCTCGAGTAAAAGGTGACCGGCGCAGTTTTCTTAACCAAGGTCTAGGAATTGCATGTACTAATCCCATGTATTTGAGACGGTTCGGAGTAAAACTATATTTATCTGATTATCACAAAAACCCTGAAATGTCAATAAAGAGCCAGTTCCATCCAAGAGATCAGACAAATATTTGACTCCTTTATGATACCAAGTATGATAGAACACTGTGTCATTATTCACCTTCACTTCCGGGTTAAACCAAATACATTCTGGGGAAACACAGTCAGCAGGTTTCTTATATTGTAAAAAATTTGTTAATGTGAAATGGGAAAATGAACAACCTGTCCCATGTAACTACTTCATGTACCATAACATTGATAAATACAACAAACTCAAGTGCTATTCAAATTATTATTTAAACATTTTACTTTCTCTACAAAACATATTTTCAATGGGAAATTGCATAATACCAGTTCTCATGCTTTTATAGTTTTCATGTTGTTCTGTTGTATCTACTCGCACATTTCCATAATTTATACACATTGACAGCTCAGGTGAACCATCGTGTAGGGTCTATGGGTAAACATACACTGCACCATGACAGTGATGAACACATTGATGACAGCTTTCACATGTTTCAACTATCACTGGCAAAAATGTACAAATATGTTTGGAATTACTAAAACTATTGCTGAATAATTATTTCAGATGATCAAACTTTTGATTTTCACATTAACAGAATGATTTAATCAACATCAGTCGAATCGGTCAATTTGTTGTCAATGCCAAAATAAACGTTTACAATAAACCAAGCTATCTTAGTATCTATGCGAGACATCCCATCGGTAATTTCTGGATTTTCATTCATATGTTTCACATTATATACCAATGTGGGCTAGTTAAGAATCTTCGTGTAGGTGGATTTTGGCAATGTCCCCTCTACATAGTCTATTCAAATCAATTATCATGAAGGTCCTAGAAAAGTTGCAACTACAACTGAATGCTTGGCTCATCACATATACTTAGTTATCTTTTGTTGACAAGATCACGTCGTTACCTACGTGGTAAAGTGCAGTGTTGTTTATATTTGTGTACGACGAATCTCATCGTGTCTAAACAGCAAACACGTCTACAATTTGGCATCAGGTAATCATCAAAGCTATGTCAGATATTATTAAACAGAGAATTGCAGGTACAAGTAATGAGGTAATGTCTACAATGAGTGTAACTCCTTGTTTGAGCTAATCACCCATATTTTGTTTGACCATTAAAGTTATAATTTATTTAATGAAAATCATATGAATTTACATCGTTCAATGTGAGAGTCAGTGTGTTGTAAGCATGCATAGAGGTCTTTTGATTGGAAAGATGACTGTAAAAAATCCAATCCCCATGGATTCCAGGCTAGGAGGTCACATAACTTTGAATCAATACACTTGTATATGTCAAAATCTGAGCCTGCAATGGATGACTTTCAATAGCTTGTTTGTTCCAAGGACGATGTGTCAAACTGAAATGTAAAAGACTATTACCTACATCACAGACAGGAAGAGACAACTAAGAAACTACACTCACTGTCCATTATTTCACTGTTGCTGTGGGAGGGGTCTTGTTGCTATGCATGTGTCCATATATTTGATTGTTTATCCACTTGCTTATATATCTCTGTTATCTTTGCAGACTATACAAGTATTTAGCTGTTGCTATGGGTGTGGCCAGGCATATATATGTCAAATGTTTCAATGTGTATCCACTTGCCTACCAATCCATTCTAAAGTTTGGATGGGCAGACTAGATGGGCAGCTTACTTACTTTCCAGTTCAAGCTTTTCAACTTTCATTAGGAAGTCCTTGGCATAGTCAATGGGAATGGCAAATGAGATACCAGCTGTAACCTTCATGGTGTTGATACCAATGGCTTCACCATCTAAATTAACCAATGGACCCCCAGAATTACCAAACTACAGTGGTACAAAAACAACATACATGTACAGTCATGCATCAGTAACAAGTATCATGCCTTCATTAAACATGTAAATGTGTGGGATGGCAATTTACAAATTGGAATCTAAGAATCCATACAATTAGACTAAATGTACAATTCCTTTAAAGACAAGCCATTCTTCATTTTGTTGCAGTTTGTAAAATGTATTTCCATTGCTGTAAGGATATCAGGATTTACCACACTACCAGAATCTTCAAAGTTATAATATGAGTAAATAGTAAAAGTGTATTTTCATGTGATACGTACATTTATTGATGCATCTGTTTGTATGTAATTCATATCCTTATTTCTTAGTCCAAGTTCCCTGCTACCTCTATGAACGGTACTGACAATACCAGATGTGATGGTATTACTAAGTGACAAAGGACTACCCATTGCAATCACCCATTCACCAGGCCGTAACTCACTTGATGTCCCAAGTCTCATTGCTGGCAGTTGACCCTGCAGAAAATGACGATGTTATAATTTAATCACACATTAATGTACAGTTTAACATGCTTTCTAGAAAACTTCATTTCTGTGTGACTGACATATGAAATGGAAGAAAATTTGGAACCAGAAGATAAAAATCAAGGTCAAATGTAAAGATACTAACAGAAAGGTCATATCTGATCATATTGGGAAAATACTTATTAAATTCATTGTGTGTATCGTTTTGTTCTTAAACTCCTGTGCAAACTGTGGATGCATTACAGAGTACGACCACCACTGAGTGATACATGCAGCAACATATACTGCAAGTATGTATGGCCCTTGGCATATCCTACCAGACGTCAACTAAATGCCTTTGGTAAAGGTTGTTGTTCTTTTAACATTTGTTGTTTAATGCATTGTTAAGATATAGGACACATGTCTTTTGTAATCGTCAATGTACATGTATGCACTATACTGTACAATATTTTACCCACAATGCTCCTTGATTTGTATGGTTGGACATTATCTCCTTGAAGTCAGTGTAATGGGGGGGGGGGGGGGCTTTGTAAAAATATTTTTGACATTTGCAAAGCATAGAATTGCCACTGATGAGTTTTTGAATACCCATTTTCATCAGTTCTAATATGAATGATTGATTGTAGGAGACAGCAATTTTAAAAATTTGCAACATATCTTCTTGAAAGACGTTCAGAATTTTTGTAAAGAAACTAAGGAAAATATATGCACCTGTTATGACTCTACCAAAGATATAGATTACTCTGAATATGTATAACAAAAGAAGTTTGCATATTAAAACTCTTAGTTAGATAAACTTTGACATTAAAAAGTGTTTTATTCAAAGTACATGTTTAATTAGGCTGTTAGTACATTTTTATACAAAAGTTAGAACTTTGTTTTATGATTGCTAAGTGTACTTTTGTTACACATAATTTAAACGTAATTATTGTGCATAAATTAAATGTTGAAAAATATGGATTACTGAGTAAGTTATAAAATGAGGAACCTCCAAGCACACCAATCAGGGAGTTGTGGGTAATATATTATACAGTACACCAGTCATCTGAAATTGAAGCAAGCATTTAGATCACCAAAAAAATCATCTATTATGGAAGTGACTCAACGAAATTAAAAATAGCACAATGGTGTTGTAATATAACTGTACACTTTACTTTTTGTTACAGTTGTTTTGTTTTTTATTTCGTTACTTTGTGTTATTTTTTTTTTAAATGTCACAAATCCATATGCAGATCCAGCCCTGTTATTACCTAGCAATATACACCGTCATTTTACTGTTGGGGTGGGCAGTATCTTAGCTGCATGGCAATAACATATAAAGTTTGAAAGCCATTCACTTGCCAAACCATCCATGTTGTTGTTTTTTGCAATATACATATTAAGCATTTCATTGTTGCTATGGCCATGGGCTAGTTGCTAGTCATATATCATTATATGTATTCATTTGCTGAATGTTTATCCATTTGCCTATCCAGCACTGTTGTTACCTTTGCCATATACATTGTCATTTGGTTGTTGTTATGGGCGTGGTCTTGTTGCTAGGCATATTACATATTTTTTTTGAATGTTTATCCACTTGTCTAGTTCCTATCTTTACAATATACACCATTAAATGGCTATTGCTATGGCCAAACATATGTTACAATACAGCTACATACATAACCAACCCCTGTTAGCACAGTGCCCATATTAAAGTTAGCATGTACATTATTGGCTATTGCTATGGCCAAACATATGTTACAATACAGCTACCTACATGGCCAACCCCTGTTAGCACAGTGCCCATATTAAAGTTATCATGTACATTATTGGCAATTGCTATGGCCCAACATATGTCACAATACAGCTACATACATGGCCAACCCCTGTTAGCACAGTGCCCATATTAAAGTTATCATAACTATTGCTATGGCCAAACATATGTTACAATACAGCTACATACATAGCCAACCCCTGTTGGTACAATGCTCATAAGTTATAATGTACATTATTGTCTGAAATCATCTTGAATGATGTATAACTGTCCAGAGTAACTGTCTACATGATATGTACAATGCTCTATTGTTTGGTCTACTCTTACCTGGGCTTCAACTTTAATAGTTGCAATATCTGACACTGGATCTATAGCTGTAACTTTTCCATCCAACACCCTTCCATCATGCAATTTCACTTTCACTGATTTCCTATTGGCTACGACATGAGCATTTGTTAATATCAGTCCATCTGGACTGATAATGAAACCAGATCCATTAGCTGTTGGTATATCTCTTCCAAAGAAAGGGTGTCTGCAGAGAAAAGATAAGGATTTCATAATGAAATGTGTTTTATAGGACAAAGACTATGTTAAGTTTCATTCATGGTTGATCACTGAATTGGCTTTACAAAAGAGATTTACATAACATTAGGTTTTCAATTGTCTGCATAAAATGGTAATCATTCTAATCTTTTCATACAATTTGCAAATGACTGGCTTTCTTAAAGCATTTAGTTTTGTATAAAGATTAAAGGCACTGAGGAACAACAGAAAATTTAACGTTACATCTTTTGGTGTTAAGTTTGTTATTATGTTGTCTCAGTAGGATCCTACAAAGAAAAATAGCAACAATGGTGTTGTAGCACAACTGTATTTGGCTGTTGCTATGGACATGGTCTTGTTGCTAGGCATATTTGCATACATTTTTGGAATCTTTATTAACTTGCCCACCCTTCCCGCTTTTCATCTTTGCAATATAAATCATCATTTACATGTAGCTGTTGCTATGGGTGTGGTCCTCTTGAATTTTTGAATCTGTATTCACTTACCTACCTATCCCTGTTATCTTTGTAATATGCATAATCATTCCACTGTTGCTAAGGCTGTGGTCATGGTTGCTATGGCCACTTGTGTCAAAATGTTTTCAACAATAATTGCAGAATAATACCTCCAGAAACATCTCTACCAAATTTCATCATGCAGTATCAAGAGATAGGTTTTTGACCAAAATTGAGATTTTTAGACCTAATTTGCATATCGCTGATGGGATCATCACATTGTGAATGCAGCTCCATCTTCATATGCCTAGATGCATCCCCATTAAATTTCAGCCCAATCTGCTCAATAGTTTTGGAATTATAGATTTTTGACCAGAAAGACACATCACTGATAGAATCATCATGTCATGAACAATTCTTAAGCTAAACACATCTGAGAATTTTCCTATTAAATTTCAACCCAATCTGCTAAATTATTTTGGATTTATAGATTTTTGACCAGAAAGACACATCTTTAGCCCTAATTTGCATATCACTGATGGGATCATGTCTTCAACAATTCTTGAATAAGTTAATATAAACGCTCTGAAGAACGTTCCAAACAAATTTCACACTGATCTGCCCTGTAGCTTTTTTGACCAAAAAAATCACATTTTTTGACCAAAATCACACACCAGTGGTAAGACCATTTTGATTTGAACAATTTCCCAACTGACATCCAAGGCAATATATCCACCAAATACCATGACAATTGGTCCAGCAGTTTTAATGTAAGTTCTAGTTTCACAATACAACAGAAGTCTATTCAAAAAAGGAGGTATGGGAGCATGCATCAGATTATGAGAAGTCTACATGCTGTCTATGTCATCAAATCTCTTCTCACAATGATCTTGCTCAACAAGAAGCTAAGATAAAATTTCAAATTCAAACAAAGCCACCCACACAGTAATTAACATCAAGTCTTTGTTAATCAATCACAGAACTGTACCTAATCAATATATAAGTTCGTGTTTATTGGGGCAATTACATAAATTCCAAATAAGATACATTTGCGATATCAGGATTGCTGCACTCCATGTTTACATTATTCTAATGCACAGTCAATGTAATGCCTGAGGGACCCCACCTCGGGCGATATGGGACAAATGTGGGCGATTAGACTGCCTCATATTGACCTCCCTAGTCATTTTCAAGCGCAATAACTATGCATGTGCACTTACGTCCATCGCTTGTCCTTGTCACTGTGTATGACAATAATTTGTGTGTATGACAATAATTTGTGATTGATGCCTGAAATGTCGATAGCCAAATACATAAATGATTTTCATCCGTCGTTTGCTCTCATTTTGAACGGATGTTCCAACGACATTTTTGCACGTGAGAGTGACATTTTGACTTTCAGACGTACTAGTATATATATTCACGATGCGGCATCTACATGATCCAGCACTAAAAAAAACTCCAGGCCACCTCTTTAATATCGTGATAAAACTTAAAAAATGTTTGGTCATGTTGGCAGTGCTTATATTTTTCATACAAGCCGTCTGCTAAAATGTATTTTAAATGTATTGTGTGATGTCAGTCAAGAATATAGCCAACTGAAATCCAGAGTCGATATGAAATATTTCACTCTCTCTCGATTGTAAAAACATATTTTCTTGTTCATAACAAGTATTTTTGGTGAGGTCAGAATGTCATCGTTTCCAGTCACTGTGGTATTGCAGACACTACATGCATGGCCATGTAAATGATGTAGTATAGTTGTGATGCGTACATTCTTGGTAATAGAAAGCTTAGCACAAGACTACGTACCCTGAGATGCTACTATCCCGATCCATTGGAGAAAAGCAACAAAATCTACCAGGAAGTTGGAACTATAAATGTATTGCTGAAGATGTACTATAAATGTATTGTTACAATAAAAAACAATCAAGAGAGTGGTTGTGTGTCAGTCAGAATTTTTGAATGCCCCACCAATTGGGGTGGGGGAAATGTTAGGAGCTTTACTTGTTTTAGGTGGGGATTTTCCAGAATGTGTTGGCCCAGAGGGTGGGGCATTTGACAAATTTTATAAGACTAATTTCCAAATCCCCCACTATGCCCCAAGGTGGGGGGGGGGGGGGGTTAGTCTTGCTGCTAGACATTCGGGCTTTCTTTCGATACTATAAGCGAACGAAGTTCGAAGTGAGGGCTTGCCCGAACAGTCTAGCAAATGTCATTTTCAGACTGGCCATTCCATTGAGATAACATTAAGCGGTGGATTGGGCCATGTATGCATACTTTAATATATTCAATCTCTGCATGCAAGCGTTGACAAACACACTTATGTCATTATGTCTTATCGGTTTATGGTAATTGTGAGTTTGATGAGTGTGTAGACGTTGTCATTCACACATTTCAGTTAACGCATGTAGACGCAAACGCGTCCTGAAACAGTCCTGAAACCGTCCTGACTTAGGAGACCTTTGAGAGGTTTCCTGAAACCCTCCTGACTTCGTCCTATGTACTGTCAGGACGGAATGCGCGACATCTACGCTGTAACCTTCCTACGTGTAGACACAAATCTATCCTACCTGGGGTAGGACTTGGGACTGCCAAAAGGTAGGACGACCTACGTGTAGATGGGGCTATTGACTCGTGCATAACAGTTAATGCGAATGGTTTCCTCATTTCCCAGAGCAATTTTTGGTTCATGATTTCTCATTGAGATAGACGGGATAAAGTGAGATCTTGAGATTCGAAACCATGGATGTTCAGTCTTATCTATACAAGTAGTTTACAGATAACGAAGTGAAGTCAGTGAGGTGCTTAATAATAACATTCCCTTACTCTTACTTAGCATGTCATCAGCAAGCCAATCTAAATGAGGCTCAACTGTGAAGTAATACGATAATCACCAGTCACGCATCATTGTTTAAACATTTCTAATACATACCTATCGTGTATTTCAATGTAAACCAGGGCTGGCAGTGAATTTTCCACTGTGTCTGCGATGAAATTGAATCTCTTGGAGCGTAGTGGTTGCACTGATGGTACTGGTTTATCATGTGAAATCTGTGCGGCTTTGACAGATGGGACGAGTGACAAGATGCTCGTCCCTCTCCAAGTGTCTATATTTGATTCAGAGACTGCGTTAGGATCAACACTGTGTCGATTTTTTCCTCTGGCTTTCTCGGCTGCTCTCATTTCGTGTCCCTTTCTCTCTCGCCGTGACTCCCTACTAAGTGTGAACCACTTCGTCAGAGGTTCCACTGAAAAGTACCCGATAGAACAAGCCAATACAAACTGTCCGATGGTTTTCCAATAAATCTTGACATTTTTGTATTGTTGTTGCTTGGTGATAGTCCGTACAATGATGTGACTGTGAGGTGTGAATGCTTGAGGTTGGGTGAAACGTGCAAAAATTATTACGTTGCGGTGATAATTTCTCCCAAGCTGGAAAAAGTTACCGAAACACGACGAAGCCATTCCGAAAACACGGAAGCAGACGTCCAGATACAATGCGCATGCGCATGGTAATCGATCCAAACTCTATCCAAACTTAGAGGGCGTCATTTAAAATTATTTGTAGGACCCGCAAAGAACTAATATTATCATGATTATACAAGCTTGGTTTAGTCGTGTGACCTCGTGTCAAATTAGAAAATAACCAGATTTAAACTGAATGCCTCCCGTGAGGGTAAAACCATAGATTTTTGGTCCTACGCATATTGTTGGAATGCCAAATTCTGAGCTATAGCATTATTATACATTATTACCCTTTAATTGGAAAATTAACAATTATGTGATGAAACTATGTGAAATTTGAAGCTTACATAGTTAGCATATTGCCTTCTGTATATCATCAATGCATGTACAAAATTATCTGAAATTTAAAGCATTTTAAATATCTTGCCTAATTATCAAAAGTGATTATTTATGCAAATTACACGCCACAATAAAAAACTACATAAACTACATCAAAAACATGTGATTTGTTATGGTTGATGTATGTACCAAGTTATATGAAATTTCAAGTAGGTTGCGATCTTAAGATATAGCCTAATCACAATAAATCATTAATTATGCAAATTACTTATTAAAACTAAATACTTTGACAACGGCCTTTATAGGACAGGTGTGCTTATTAGGGTTGGTGTATTTACCAGATTGGGCATTCTAAAGATATACAGCTCAATTACTGCAAATTATTAATTATACACATTAGTCATTAAAACTTCATACGACACATGTGCGTTCTTATGGTAAACGCATGTACCAAATTATATTGAATTTGAAGTGTGCATTCTTAAGATATAACCTAATTACTAAAAACCATCAATTATGCAAATGACTAATTAATGTTCATTGGGTATTTACCAAAACCTAATCAGTTCTTGTGATTAGCATATGGCAAGTTTCATTAGAATCGATGCTATCTAACATTTTGTATTTGAACATATTGACTGTTCCTGTCAGGCTCTATGTATATGTAATATATTGCATTAAAAAAACAACGTTTTTTGATGCGTATTAAATATATGTTTAAGTTTCGAGTTATAGGCAGAGTGCTTATGGAGCTTAATCCACGCCAAAAGTCGAACTCGTCAAGTGATAAGTCAAGTACATCAAGTGACAAGTCAGGTACACCAAATGACAAGTCAAGAACGTGAATTGACATGTCAGGTCCGTCAAATGACAAGTAAGGAACGTCAAGTGATACTAGTAAGTCAGGTCCGTCAAGTAACAAGTCAGGAACATCAAGTGACAAGTCAGGTCCGTCAAATGACAAGTCAGGAACGTCAAGTGATAAGTCAGGTCCGTCAAGTGACAAGTCAGGAACGTCAAATGACAAGTCAGGAACGTGAAATGGTAAGTCAAACTCTTGACGATGAATCAATCTGTACAACTACCAAACTGTGTACATAGTTGAAGTTCTTGGTACCCCTTAGTATGGTTGATAGTCAACCCAAATACGTCACGACGCGTCATGCCCTACGTCATATTTCGTCATGCAAGGTTTCCTCAGATTCTAATTAGTAAGCTAGGGATGACAACGGTGATCGCTTCTTGAGCGCATGTTAAAACAGAGGAAGTAGTTGCACACAACGCATAATAAACTTTTAAATGGGCGATAGAGGTGTGTTTTTGTTTTGTTTATTTGTGTGCTGTTGTGTTTGGCTGATGATGTAATAAACTAGCCATGGTGATCTAAAGTTGGATCTTTTATGTCTTTCAAATTTGACAAGGGCGATCCTTTGTTGCTTATAAACACAATAAAGGAATAACACTCTGGGTTAGATTCAGAGTCGATATATTCACATGATGTATGATGGAAGGAAACAAGAACTACGTGATTTATCACAAAAATAAAACAAATGCATCCACATTCAATTTTCGTTTGAATGTTCACATCATGAAATAACATATCTTCAGAATTTACTGCAGGTAACACCTATCTTCAGTAATGAGGTGGATGTATACACGCATGCTATGGCGTTGAATGCCTGCCAATATTCGACTATATGCAATACTGCAATGACTATATGCAATACTGCAATGACTATATGCAATACTGCAATGACTATATGCGATATGACTACATGAGATGATTACATGCGATATGACTACATGCGATGTGACTACATGAGATGACTACATGCGATATGACTACATGAGGTGACTACATGCGATGCGACTACATTAGATGACTACATGAGATGACTACATGCGATATGACTACATGCGATGACTACATGCGATATGACTACATGAGGTGACTACATGCGATGTGACTACATGAGATGACTACATGCGATATGACTACATGAGATGACTACATGCTATACTGCGATGCGAGATGATGACATGATATGCGGCGATTTTGTAATGACGTTATGCCATTCGTAGATTATTCAATATGAATAAGGGGTAGACCATTCGATATCCTGGGGGGCTTTGAAGATTGGTGGAGAGTCATTATTTTTTTTCCCACCTGCTTGCCTGAGAATTATTTTTTTCTCCTTCGCCTATGCTGGCAACTTTTTTTTTCTTTGCTTTTCTGAGATATCCGTATTTTTTTTTTACGTCAATGTTGAACACCTACATTTGTTGCCACAATTTTCTGTTTGGTTTTGGCACACGGTAATAGAGAGAGTAAAAAGATGTTCTATGACACACATATTATATTTAGAAAACTACATATTTCATACATGTTTGATTTTCAATTAAATAAACATCGTTGACAGTTTTTATGCCATGGTATGGTGACGCACTGAAAATACAAATCGGAAACTTGATTGGTGAGCTCAAACATTCAGATAGACCAGTCAGTTTCTCAAGCTTGGGGGATGGGGGGTGTCAGTGGTTTTTTTTCCATTGGGCCGACAAAAAGTCACTGACCCCCCTGAATAAAGTTTCATAGCATCTGACAGTAAGTTGTAGAGGGAAGAGCTTTGAGACTGGGATATGTCCACCTCTTGTGTGTTATTGTGTGTGTGAATGGGGGGGGGGGGGTTTCTAGGGTTCTACAAAACGGCCTGGAGGATTTTTACTTCTAAAGGCAATGTTTAGGCTATTCACAGACACTTTCAGACAATAATTTACAAGCTTTACAAGGCAGCTCTAACATGTAAAAAGCAACTACATAAGGTTGAAACATGTTTGAAATAAAGTTCCATAGCATCTTGACAGTAAGAGGTGGAGGGAAGAACTTTGATTTGAGGCTTGGACATGTCTACGTTTTTTTTTACCAATTTTGGTGAATCTTATTGTTGGTTTAACGAATGAGTGGCCTCTGAGGTGATGGAGTGCAAGGGGTCCCCCCGCCAGATCTGCAGTTTTTTGTTTCTATTTAGGCAATTTTTAGGTTATGCATAGCCTCTGAGATATATATTGCCAAGCATCGAAAAGCTAAAGTAAATATAACTTTTTACATAAGTTTTCCATGTTATAAAAGTGGGCCTGTAACATTGGTATAGGGGCATTGATATTGCATGTATAGTAAAGTTACTGATGTGTTAGAGCACTTTAGGAGGTCATACCTAGTGTACAATAGAAACTTGAATTTGAGTTGTGGTGTCGATACATGTAGTGTCTGAAATAGGAAGTATAGCATCCCTTTTGACAAATTCATACTGAAGAGACTAGAACAATTTAGATTAAGTTCTTTTATAAACTATCCAATAGTATGAAGGTTACCATTACAAAACCTTCAAGTTCACTTTTGCCCCAAAGTGTAAGATAAGTGAAGCACTGATTGTGAAACAGCCAAACACTTACATTGCATGTTCTGTAACTAGTGTGGTAGCTAGGTAATACATGTATTATATGTATAATGTTATGTATAGTTATTTATGAACCCTTACATGAAGTAATATTTAAACCATTTACGAAAGAAACAGAGAAAAGAACAAATATATATATATGTACCACATGCTAACGAAACTGACTGGTACCTGACATGTGTTTGAAACTGTTTGTCATGATTTGACAAGTGTCCTGGTTGGAGAGGTACGAGCAAGTTGAACAGTATACTCGAACCTGTGCATCATTTCCCTGCCAAGACATTTTTTTTTCCATAACCCTCTCATATCCGGATTTTTTTTCAAGCAAATCCATTTGGCATCTTTTTTTCCCCGAAATCTTCCAAGCCCCCCCCCCCGGATATCAAATGGTCCACCTCTTACCACGTGCAACGGTGCAACATGCTGAGGAGTACTCCCTAGCCTGTTTCATATCAATACTCGTATTATGCGTATTGAATAATCTACGAATGGCATAACGTCATTACAAAATCGCCGCATGTCACCATCTCGCATCGCAGTATTGCATATAGTCATCTCATGTAGTGATGTCGCATGTAGTCATCTCATGTAGTCACATCGCATGTAGTCATCTCATGTAGTCATATCGCATATAGTCATTGCAGTATTGCATATAGTCATTGCAGTATTGCATATAGTCATTGCAGTATTGCATATAGTCATTGCAGTATTGTATTTTCGAATATTGGCAGGCATTCTACGCTATAGTACGTGTACGTTATAGAATGACTGGTACAGTGATGTCAATGAATGTCTTCAACATTTGTGCAGAAGTCACCAAAGTATTAATGTAAGAATCTCTAGTTAATCGATTCATTTTTTCTTGTTCAGCACATATTCAAGTCTTTATTCAGACGTGAGGTATATTTGTTTACTTGATAAATGTAGTAAGAACAGTTTGAATTCTAAAGGTACTAGCATTAATATTCCATTTTATGTTAGCTCAGAAGAAAAAACAATTATACATTTGCATGTACCAAAATAAAATGACACTGCCAAACATGGTTTGTACTTTTGACTTCCTTTATCAGGACGTATCTGGACTTTATATGCGTATAAAGATACTTCTGTGTGTCCCACTTGGATGTAGCACAGGGGCGGGTCAGTGTCTCAATGAAATTATATTTTCATTTACCAAAGCAATCAGTTCACGTGACACGTTTGATTGACAGTTGTCATTGGTATATATTGTTGGATTGATAGTTATATGTTTACTCGAGTGTGCTATCTTCATAAAAATCGTCTTAAACACTTCTAAATTAAATCCTCCTCACATAAAGAAAGAAGCGACCAAAAATTTGACTGCTCATATCGTTGAATCCCGAGAAATCAACTGTCTTATGAAGCTTTCCACAGTTAATAAACTAGTTGTCTTGCCATTTCTTGCCCTAATATGTGGATAATGTTGTTCCACCTATTTTAGACAGAGAGTATATCTGGCCTGAATTACATTTCCGCGCAAATGCAAACCGAGGGAACGAACAGCACTTAGGGAAGGGGTGGGGGCTGATGAGAAAATATTTTGTACAAATTGTTTCCCAGTTCCCTCTTCCCTTCAAGCTCACAAAAAAAAACGTTGTCGCTGATTTTCATTTGTGCAGTTATATGGCATACTTCCCGTATTCTGGAGATGTGCAAATGTATGATACACTAGTAAAAAATAACAGTGGTAATCGACTTCAGTGTTCATACATAATAAGAGATTTCTTTATAAGTGTGGGATTTGCAAGGAGAGGTTGGATCGTAATCTATATTTGGAGATACTTAGCCAACCCCATTCAATTGTGGTTTGGCGCAGGAACAGCATACCTTGATCACCCATGGGGAGTATTCTGGAATAGGGCTCAATCATTTGGTAACCTTGCCAAAATAAACCACAGGCTAGCATTGAAAGGGTTCTGGAAAATTCATTAAACGGAATAATTTTTAACCGACACAATATGCACATTATGCAAGTTTTTCGATTTGCCAATCCCCTCTCAGCGCAACGGAGGATGTTTTTAGACATGGTATTAAGTGTGTAAGTAATGTTTATGATAGTCCATATATGCAGGGTTTGTGTCCAGAGGACATCCATAAATCACCCTGCCACTTAATTTATTCATGAATTCACAAAACAACAGGAAATAAACAAATGGTAAAATCATGCATATGTCCCTTTGGAGTTTCACCCCTTTCCGTGTATTACCATTTAGTCGGATCAGTAGATGTTTACACTCACGGCATAATGCGTTAATTTGGGCAAATAGTGAGTTTGTTCTAGCAAGCTAATTAATGCAAAGCTGATAAAAACTCAGATAAGACATTGATATCAGGTAGGAAATAGAAAAAAACAGTAAGAGGAAACAGTATTTAAAACTTTATTTGAAATATACAGAAAATAACATTAGAAATCCGGAAAATCGCGAGTACAAAATTGATCATTGGTCCTTTACCCTGTGGCAATACCAGTGATCAGGTCAACCAGGGCAAGCTTATTACTGTTTTTTCCTGAAACCAAACTGAGTTTTGATGAGGATGTTGTATTTTTCAAAATATATAACAAGTTGATGATTGACAATAGATTCAAACACTTTACTGATTACGGGCAAAATTGAAATGGGGCGATAATTGCCAACATCGCATGGCGAACCTTTTTTATAAATAGGTATTACCTTGGCAATCTTAAGTAGACTTGGAAAAATACCATTGTTGAGAGAACAGTTAATTATATGTGTGAGAGGGCATGCAATAATGTGAGCAGCGTGTATAACTAAGAGGGGATTAATTGTGTCCTGACCGATAGCTTTGCGGGGATCAAGCTTGAATATTTCTCCAAGGACGTCTTCTTCAGACACGGGGTGAAAGAAAAAGGAGTTGAGGTAGTTCCCATCCAGGTATTGTCTAAAGTCTTTGTTGCTTGTAATCTTTTGAGCAAGATTGGGCCCAATACCAGTGAAATAATTATTGAATTCTTGAGCAATATCTCTTGTATCTGTTAAGCATGTGTTTCCACGGTTGTTTGTAGTTAATTTATCGGGAGAACATTTGGTATGTGTTTTGTTCAACATCTCTTTAATAATAAGCCAAGTTTTGTTGGTGTTGCCAGAGGCATTTGAAATTTTATTGGTGTAGTAGTTTTTCTTAGCCAACCTAAGGAGCTTCGTCAATGTATTCCTGTACCTAGTATACTTATTTTTAATTTGGTTATTCCTTGGGTCATTTTCGAGAAAAGTTTATGTTTTGTATGTATGGATGTAAATAAGCCCTTTGTGATCCAGGGTCTTTTAATTGACTTTTGTGTTCTTGTAAATGTTTTTATTCGAAGATGTCTTCTGATAACAGTATGAAATAAATCATTAAAAATAGTGTATGCTTCAGACGGATCTTCGCACATGTGGACTGGTTGCCAGGATACATTGCTTAGGTCAGCTAAGAAGGCCTCTTTGTTGTAATTCCTGAAATCGTAGGTGTGTGTTTTGGTACTGTTTTCAAAAACGTGATGCAGACTTTTAATAATGCCGAAAATTGGATAGTGGTCTGAAATGTCTGTTTCAATTGTACCGGACTCAATAAAGTGGTCAGTAATATTTGTGAGGTGTTAGTAACTCTGGTAGGGGTGTTAATTAATTGTGTCATATTGTATGTATTCAGGAGAGTATTGTAATGAGTAACGGGTGGGCTATCTAAAGATGTGTCAATATTCATATCGCCAAGGAGAATACAATCACGCCCGTTCACTGACACCTGATCAAGGCATGCTTCTAAACTGTCAATGAATTCATTAAAAGGTGTGTTGGGTCTTCTGTACATAACGCCTATAACAATCTTTTTGTTGTTGATCATAGTTTCCCCAAAGATGGATTCGCAGTGATTAATTTTACATGTGTTAATGCGAGAGAAGGACAACGAGTTGTGAAAATACAGAGCGACTCCACCACCTTGTGAGGCTTCACGATTACAAGTAACGAAAGTATAGGAAGGCAAATCATAAAGACAGCAATTTGAATCGGGATGTAACCATGTTTCCGTTAGAGCTATAAAAAGAAAATTTTGATCTAACATGCTTAGAAAGTTAACAAAGCTATCAAAGTTTTTTGTAAGGGATCTGACATTGCAATGTAGGAAAGAACATGAACTGTTTAAAAGATTTCTATCAGAATTGAACTGGTTGACTGTGCAAGACTTACAGCTGTATTTGACTATGACTTCTTCGTTCATCATGAAATGACTGACATACTTAGAGAATAAGTAATCGAAAAATGTGTTTTTAATGTGCATTAAGTTAGTTTTGTTTGTTTGATATGCTTGTGTGTTTTGTATTCTTGAATTTTTCATTTTTAGGAGCCTGTAAATGGGACTTGCCGGCCTTCCGTGAAATAAATAAATAAACTGTATGTCAACGAGTTGAGTAATTGGTAACAAAATACAACACCTTATTATTCCAAGACAATAGCCCCCGTCACCACGTCCTGGTTTTCACATAATTTTATACATTACACTTTCATTCAAACGGGGGTCGACACATACATTCATAATTCATCAACAATACCGGTGCTTATCCGTCATTGCACGCATTTAGCGAGGAACGCTAGTCTATACCTTCATTACACAGTGTTCACCCCTATGCACGTTACATAAGTTTGTATTCCTGTAAAATAAAAGAATGTGGAGAAATCAACTCCGGACTTTTGATTGGTTGTTTGTCAAATGTAACACGTGTACTACCTGTCAAGTGATTGACCAATTTGAAACAAACAACACCTAACTAGTCTTACAAACACAATAGTTTTCCCTGCCACCACCTTTAAAGTGCACCTGGAGGGGTAGAGGAAAATTTTGATCCTCTAGGTCTGATTGGTTCATGGTTCTCGACAGGAATCTAACATCTTGGGTTGGGTATATAAATGACGCGTGATACATTTTCAAACTGTCTTTGCGACTCCAGCAAACGATAAACAAAGATGGATACTGGTATTGTGCTGCTCACCCTGGTCTATGTCGTCATAGTATATGTCCGAAGCCTTGTACTGCTGAGAGTGGATGATAGAAGAATATTCCGATGTTTGGTATGGGTCCTGGATGCTGTATGCTGTCTACTTCGCTCACTGGTCGAAAAGAGGAAGTTGGAAGGAAAAATTGCAATGTGTATCACCGTATGGATGCTGTGTTTGCTTCAGATGTTTGTTCGCCGTACAATAGAGACTGTTCGAGAATGGAAGTCAATGGTTTGCGTATTGGTTCGTCAATTTATCATGGTTTGGTCCCTGCGAGAACGTCGAAGGATGGTATATGAGATAAGTCGGTTTGCAATGTTTGTTCTTTCTGCTGCATTTGGGCCCGTTGTATGGGAATGGGGGCCATGGTGGCAATTTCGGCGCGGTACCTTTATTGGCGGGAAGGTGGCGGCCCGGGTTGACAGGTTAGGATTTAGACGGTTTTGTCAGGAGGAAAGTTTGTCATTGGTTGTTCAAGTGGCACAGACTGTAATATTCCCCATTTTCGAAAACATTAAGAACGCAAAATACAAATACAAAATACATATCAAAATTTATCTACGAATAAAAAATACAAATCAAAATTTATCGACAAACAAATTTGAATAGATACGTCATACATAGTCATGTACACAAAGTTGTTCTCGGGTACCCAGATTCCTATAAATTCAGCCACCTCCGGTATACACTTTTCTTTCACATTTTGCCATGTTCAAATGAAAAATCATTGATGTTTATATTAGACTATTTACGAAACACAAACTTGAAAACCATAATTGCCTATAACCACAGAAAACCACTTCTATTTAGGGTCCCATACTAAAGTTACCCCAAAACTAGTAAACCAAATGTAAACTTAAAATAGGTTGTTCCTAGAAATACAGACTGTGCCACTTCTAATTAGGGTTCCCATTCTAAAATTAACAACTTTCGCAAAAACTAGTTAACTAAATGTAAACTTAAAATAGATTGTTTCTAGAAATACTGACTGTGCCACTTCTAATTAGGGTTAAAGTTTTCGCAAAATCTAGTTAGTTAGTTTTTTTTCAAGAAATACAAAGTTGAATCGAAATATTTCTTTCATTAAAATGCTAATCATACAAAATTAAAACCCGTGTATTTTGCTCTGCAGCGCATATTTTTTTCATTCATGTTATAAATTTAAGAGTTATTTCCGTAAAGACATTCTTCTTTGAAGATGATGAAAAAGATAAGTTTGTTTACAATATTACAAATATAGCTAATAACCACATAACAACCAACAATGTGTACCAAATTTATTTTTCGTTTTGTGATGGTCAGAACATTCATAAATTACAATACAAAATAATGTCACCGCTTCAGTTATACCCATGGTATAGTGATCAAATATATGTGTCTCAAAACCAAATTAAGGCTTATGATCTCATCTTTTTGGTCAAAGATCTATCATTAGATTAAGATGTATTCTGGATGTGTTTATCTCATCAGTGATATTCAAATTAGGGCTTAAAAGACTAAAAATAAAGGAAAGTCTATAACAAGATGATCCAATCAGTAATATGCAAATTTGTGCCTAATAATATGTCTTTTTGGTCAAAAATCTATCATTAGATTAAGATGTACTCTTGATGTGTTTATCTCATCAGTGATATGCAAATTAGCTCTAAAAACACTAAAACTAAATGTCGATATTTATAAAAAGTCTATAACAAGATGATCCAATCAGTAATATGCAAATTAGTGCCTAATAATGTGTCGTTTTGGTCAAAAATCTATCATTAGATTAAGATGTATTCTTGATGTGTTTATCTCATCAGTAATATGCAAATTAGTGCCTAATAATGTGTCTTTTTGGTCAAAAATCTATTATTAGATTAAGATGTATTCTTGATGTGTTTATCTCATCAGTGATATGCAAATTAGGGCTTAAAAGACTAAAAATAAAGGAAAGTCTATAACAAGATGATCCAATCAGTAATATGCAAATTAGTGCCTAAAATGTGTCTTTTTGGTCAAAAATCTATCATTAGATTAATATGCATTCTTGATGTGTTTATCTCATCAGTGATATGCAAATTAAGGCTAAAAAGACTAAAACTAAGTCTATATTTACAAAAAGTCTATAACAAGATGATCTAATCAGTAATATGCAAATTAGTGCCTAATAATGTGTCTTTTTGATCAAAAATCTATCATTAGATTAAGATGTATTCTGGATGTGTTTATCTCATCACTGATATGCAAATTAGGGCTAAGAAGGCTAAAAATAAAAGAAAGTCTATAACAAGATGATCCAATCAGTAATATGCAAATTAGTGCCTAATAATATGCCTTTTTGGTCAAAATTCTATCATTAGATTCAGATGTATTCTTGATGTGTTTATCTCATCAGTGATATGCAAATTAGGGCTAAAAAGACTAACAATAAAATAGTCTATAACAAGATGATCCAATCAGTAATATGCAAATTAGTGCCTAATAATGTGTCTTTTTGGTCAAAAGTCTATCATTAGATTAAGATGTATTCTTGATGTGTTTATCTCATCACTGATATGCAAATTAGGGCTAAAAAGACTAAAAATAAAATAGTCTATAACAAGATGATCCAATCAGTAATATGCAAATTAGTGCCTAATAATATGTCTTTTTGGTCAAAATTCTATCATTAGATTAAGATGTATTCTTGATGTGTTTATCTTATTAGTGATATGCAAATTAGGGCTAAAAAGACTAAAACTAAGTCTATTTACAAAGTCTATAACAAGATGATCCAATCAGTAATATGCAAATTAGTGCCTAATAACGTGTCTTTTTGGTCAAAAGTCTATCATTAGATTAAGATGTATTCTTGATGTGTTTATCTCATCACTGATATGCAAATTAGGGCTAAAAAGACTCAAACTAAAAGAAAGTCTATAACAAGATGATCCAATCAGTAATATGCAAATTAGTGTCTAATAATGTGTCTTTTTGGTCAAAAGTCTATCATTAGATTAAGATGTATTCTTGATGTGTTTATCTCATCACTGATATGCAAATTAGGGCTAAAAAGACTCAAACTAAAAGAAAGTCTATAACAAGATGATCCAATCAGTAATATGCAAATTAGTGTCTAATAATGTGTCTTTTTGGTCAAAAGTCTATCATTAGATTAAGATGTACTCTTGATGTGTTTATCTCATCAGTGATATGCAAATTAGGGCTAAAAAGACTCAAACTAAAAGAAAGTCTATAACAAGATGATCCAATCAGTAATATGCAAATTAGTGCCTAATAATATGTCTTTTTGGTCAAAATTCTATCATTAGATTAAGATGTAATTTTGATGTTTATCTCATTAGTGATATGCAAATTAGGGCTAAAAAGACTAAAACTAAAAGTCTATATTTATAAAGTCTATAACAAGATGATCCAATCAGTAATATGCAAATTAGTGCCTAATAATGTGTCTTTTTGGTCAAAAGTCTATCATTAGATTAAGATGTATTCTTGATGTGTTTATCTCATCACTGATATGCAAATTAGGGCTAAAAAGACTAAAACTAAAAGAAAGTCAATAACAAGTTGATCCAATCAGTAATATGCAAATTAGTGCCTAATAATGTGTCTTTTTGGTCAAAAATCTATTAAGAGATTAAGATGTACTCTTGATGTGTTTATCTCATCAGTGATATGCAAATTAGGGCTAAAAAGACTAAAACTAAAAGTCTATACTTACAAAAATGCTATAAGAAGATGATCCAATCAGTAATATGCAAATTAGTGTCTGAAAATGCGTCTTTTTGGTCAAAAATCTATCATTAGATTTAGATGTATTCTTAATACCATGATCTCATCGGTGATATGCAAATTAGGGCTAAAAAGCCTCAAACTAAAAGTCTATATTTACAAAACGTCTATAACAAGATGATCTCTTCAGTGATATGCAAATTAGGGGCTAATAATGTGGCTTTTTGGTCAAAAGTCTATCATTAGTTTAAGATGTATTCTTAATACTATGATCTCATCGATGATATGCAAATTAGGGCTAAAAAGCCTAAAACTAACGGTCTTTATTTAAAAAAGTCTATAATAAGATGATCCAATCAGTAATATGCAAATTAGTGCCTAAAAATGTGTCTTTATGGTAAAAAATCTATCATTAGTTTAAGATGTATTCTTGATGTGTTTATCTCATCAGTGATATGCAAATTAGGGCTATAAAGACTAAAACTAAGTCTATATTTACAAAAGGTCTATAACACGATCCAATCAGTGATATGTAAATTATGATCTAAAAATGTCTTTTTGGTTGTCTATAATTAGATTAAGATGTATTCTTGATATGATAATTTCATCAGTGATATGCAAATTAGGGCTAAAAAGACTACAACTAAAAATCTGTAATTACAAAAAGTCTATAACATGATGATCCCCGAGCACTGAGCAAGGACCATTAGTTTTTCACCATTAGAGTAGTTTTTGTTACATGGGAGGAGTTTAAAAAAAATGTTTTTATAAGAGAACTACCGTCTCCCTCATTAACCTCTGTAAAAAATAAATAAAATAAAAGCTGTAAAAATATAACTGGTGTAAACCAAAATGCTCCTGTAGGTTGCAATTGGTTTTGCTAAATTAAAACTGAATCATAAAAGTTTGATTCAATATTTATCAATTGAAATTTTGAACAAAAATATTATGGTTTACCACACTTGTGTTTCTCTCTCAATCAGAGATCACAATGTTTAGAAAAGGGAATAGAATTCATCCAGCAAAAGCACTTTTAGTCCCCCAAAGTGAGTGACTATTACAATGGGCTCAGACTTCCAATATCTGATTTCTTTCAAAACTGGCACAAAGGTGACATGTCATTCGGAAAATATGCCATATTTGTCATCAAAAATCAATATTTTCTGCATAATTAATCATAAAACAAGCTTTATTTTGAAACCTGGCCTTGAGCTCCCATGGACTATACAGGGAAGGTCTGCTGTAAAGTCTGTATGCATATGTCATAAGGTACATGTACATGTATGATATAGGGTATATACTTTTCTAGGCGAGAAGATTTTGGATAACCCTGCCCATCTAGACTGGTTGATTTTATTTTAATTGTAGTTCAAAATATTGATATATTTTTCAAAATAATTCTTACAATTGCTAAAAGTAAGATTTCATTTCTCAAAAAATTAATTATTTTTGATCAGTTTTTAGGTATTACATCATATGAACTACCGTCTGCATGTATTATAGACCTGTATAGTATGTATTTTGAGTGATACAGTTGGTATAAGAAAGAGTCAGACCATTTTTAGGGTGTGTAGTATGACAACAGTTTGGTTTTTGGGGGTTTCAACATAGCCTCCCTATGTCATTTCACAAAGAGTTGCCCACCTCATCCTGGGATATATGGTCATGTGAACAAAATTAATGAAAGTGGTTTATTTTGCCAATACTAGTTCAAAGAAGCACACTTTAGATAAATTTTCTTTGCCGGCCCTACTATTAAATTCTATCTTAATAACAATAATAATAATAATAATAATAATAAAATAACTTTAGGGTAATAATAATAACATATAATAAATAATCACTAATAAGTAATAAGTACTAATATAATAATTACTAATGTATGATAAATACTAATATATAATAAATACTAATATATAGTGAATAAGCACATAATTAGGCACCAATGACTGTTAATTTCTAATTCTCCTTTCATAATTAATTGCACTTAAAGTTGAAATAGTATTGGCATTATGGATTACTCTCATTAAACATGTTCATATGACAGGACAACTCTGTGTGAAATGATACTAGGAGGCTTTGCTAAGATTACCAAGCCTTTACTGTTGTCATACTACATACCCAAAAATGGAGACACTTTCTAATACCAACTTTATAGCACAAAATAGATACTCTACAGATCTATGATAGATACAGGCGGCAGTTTGTACGATGAAATAGCTAAAAACTGACCAAATTAATTGTCTTTTGGAAAATGAAATCTCACTTTTAAGAATTGTAATAATGTTTTGAAATTTATAGATTTATTCTAAGCTGCAACTGAAGCAAAATCTATCAGTCCAGCTGAGCAGGGTTTTCCAAAGTTTTCCAGCCCAGAAAAGTATACAAAAAAACACTGCTTTCCAGCAGACCTTCCCCACCTATGGGAGTTGTGCACCCCCCCCCCCCTCCCATATTACTTCTGCAAAAAAAATTTAATTCTCTGAGTTAGGACAAAAATACACATTTTGATAACACATACAAATTCTACCCACTTTATGCAACTTTAGTCAGTTATTATTTCATAATTAATTTAATAGTATAAAAATGTTTTTGCTTGACTTATTCTCATTGGCTTTTCTAACCATTGGGGTCGATTTTTCAGGGAGAAACAGTAGAACAATAAAAAATCAATTAATTATACTGTATTTGCAAATTTATACACACAGTTCTTTCTTTATAGTGGTTTCCCAAACCTGGGCAAGTTTACCTTCGTCAAGATTTGATTTCTTCCTTTCACCCCATTTCATAAAAAAATATTGTCTACAAATTATAACCTTGAAAATTTAATATCAACCATATGGGAGCACTTTGGTAAATGTAATTTATATTGAATGTATTTTTTCATTATTTTATTAAATAAAACACAATATATTAACCAAACTGTATTAATACAATTTCCATGCAAGTTTATTTTCAGGAAGCCAGGCTCGACAAAGATGGACAAATGATGGAAAATGTGAGTCAAAAAACTTTCTTTTTAATATTTAATATGTTTATACATTGAAAGTTAGATTTAGAAACTTTATTTCTATTTGATTGTCATGTCTGCAATATAAAATAAATTCAGAAAATAATATAATTGCATTGTGAGTGAATACTTCAATTCTTATACTATTTCTTAAATTTCTTTCTTTTAGCCTGTGGTGATAAGAAGACCCAAGACTGATCGATGTATTTGATTATTACGATACTGATGTGTATTTTGCATTTATGTATATCTATCAAAATGTAATTTATGTATTGAAATGTATTTTTAAGTTATTTTATTAGTAGAACTTTTGGAGGAGTTTAGAAGAACAGAAAAACAGTTTCAGACATCAGCACCAAGTAAGTTTTTTGAGTTTTTTTTAGTTTGTATGGCTGCATGAGTGATTGCTCTTTTAACTATCCCACCTCACCCCTTCCAACATACGTACATCAAATACACTATCATTTTTGCGTCTCCGGCACCAATTGTCATATCTGCGCCATCATCTACCTCGCGTTTCGGTCCGCTGTCTTCGCTGCACATGATCATATATTACATATTGACATACACAAACAGCACTCCTCGATTTTTGTTATCCCTTTCCGTACATCTGGTTTCTTGTGGATTTTGGTTTTCTCTGACTAGGTGTGTCTCTAGGGTTGATTACTTTGTTGTTTGGTTGGTTGGCGTTGGTTGGTCGGTTGGTCGGTCGGTTGGTTGGTTGGTTGGTTGGCAATGGTTCGTTGGTTAGTCCTTTGTAGGTTTTACATATTTTTCACTTGCTGTCTATGGCCTTAATCTCTCATACCAACACACATAAACCTCACAAACCTCCGCCGTGTCGCCGCCATCTCTATTACTGCCGTGTCGCCATCTTTATTTGCCATCACCGTTGTGCGTCATATTCATTACAACAATACAATAAAGTCCCCCATTCATTTTAACTTTCTGTATGTATGTTTGTATGGTTAGAGTTATAATGGCACATTCCATTATAACTCTTCATATTCGCAGTCAAGCATGTGCATGTATGTTAACCCTCTCCCCCCCCAAAAAAAAAAAAAAAAAAGTATGTGTCCTTGTATGGTGATTCAAATTGGCAACAAAGAATTGCTTGGCAGCGATGACACCCCTAGCATTGACTAGATAATATGGATTTTAGAGTAATCAATTTTCAATGCGGCCTAAATTCAACTGCATACAGAGCTCAGTAGAGAGCTATCAAACATTTAATCCTCTTTTTATCAGGGGGGTGGGGTGGTCAATTTCACTACAAACATTCAAATTAAACTCTCAAATCCAGGGGACCATATAGCCAGAATTACCATACGAGTATGACTACATTCTCAGTCTAAATAATTGTTGGCATAAAAATGCTACTAATGACTGAGTGAATTTAAGGTACTGTCGTCTTTAGTGTATCCATGGCAGTGTATTTCAAGGCAATATCTATTATATGGTACGTCTACAGAATATCAAGTATACATCACTTACACCTAAAAGCTATGAATGGTAAGTGTCATCTAGAAGTTCTTTACTTATCTTTGCTGTTCATCTACAATTGATCTGTGCTGTCATGAACACAGATAAAAAGTGATGTAGCCTCAAATATTCATCTGAAAGTTGTTCATAAACTGATAAATTTTCATCAAGTCTTCATCAAAGACAGTCTTCAATATTTCAACTTACTAGCCAATTCAGAATACTACCCGTATTTTCATCATCATCGCCATCAACCAATTCAGAATTTTTTATGACAAATATGGCCAATATTTTGTCATCATTGCAAAGGTCACAAAACAAAGCAATGACAAGGTCTCAAAGCTCATTATAAATAAAATGGGTATTAAGTCATTTAATTTAGGTTTCTATGTATTAAGCTACCAGACTGAGCTTGTGCACAAAATGTGAAGTTTGACATTTGTGCCAGGCTTGGTTGAAATTGGTCTATGCATCTCTGCTGTATACTGTGCACTATGATTAATGTTTGGCTATTTGACCTTGAAGATACAGATCGAGGTCAAAGGTCGAGGTCTCAGAAAGACCATTATCAATAATATGGATATGGATAATATAACACTCAAAGTGGGTCACTATTACACTTCAATAATAGCACCCGGTATTAAATAGCACTATTGCAAGAAATGTGGGAATTGAATACTAGCATCCATTATTAAATAGCACTATTGCAAGACATGTGGGAATTGAATGCTAGCACTCGGTATTAAATAGCACTATTGCAAGACATGTGGGAATTGAATACCAGCACCTGGTATTAAATAGCACTATTGCAAGACATGTGGGAATTGAATAATAGCACCCGGTATTAAATAGCACTATTGCAAGAAATGTGGGAATTGAATACTAGCAACCGGTATTAAATAGCACTATTGCAAGAAATGTGGGAATTGAATACTAGCACCCGGTATTAAATAGCACTATTGCAAGAAATGTGGGAATTGAATACTAGCACCCGGTATTAAATAGCACTATTGCAAGAAATGTGGGAATTGAATACTAGCACCCGGTATTAAATAGCACTATTGCAAGAAATGTGGGAATTGAATACTAGCAACCGTTCATGTTGTACTTAAAAATAGTGACCCCCCCTGCAATTCATCCACAAAACAATCCCCCCCCCCCCCCGACAAATATAAAAACACAATGTCCTGCCCATCTGTTGACAGGAAACACTCTTTTTGTTCACGCACACTGCATATATAGTTAATTTTACATGTTACATTTTCAGTAATTTTAATTTTTATACTATTTTTTTATAACATTAGCATGGAACTATAACAAAACAATAGATGGTTACAAAGGCCAAAGAAAATGATTATCAAAATCTTGTGAAATTAAAATGCTTTTACTTTTCTAAGGATGAATGAATGAATGAGTGACTGTTGTTCTTATAACCCCCTCTCCAACCTACACATTTCAAATACTACCCGTATTTTCATCATCATCGCCATCAACTACCTCACGCCTCGGTCCTTTTTTGCCATCACTACGCATGACCACATATTACATATACACAAACGGTTCATCTTTTTTCTTTTTCTTCTCATTTTGGGTTGTCCTCAGGTTAGGTTAGGTCAGAGGGTCGGTAGTTTGGATTATTTTCACTTGCCTGGCTATGGACTTTCTCTCATACTTAACATCCACAGACACAAATTTCGCACTTCCACCACTGTCACCAATTTCACCACGACTCCGTTTGCATTCATCATCCTCGCTGCGTCTTCATCTGCATTCGCCATCCTTCCCGCGTCTCCACCTGCATTCGTCATGTTCGCCCTGTGTCATATTCAAGTTATTTTTACACCAACACCAACACAAACTATAGGTTTTCATGTTTGAGAGTTATAATGGCACCATACCCTCATAACTCCTCACTATTGGCTGTCAAGCATTGTGAGTGTGTGTATTAAACTTAGCCCCCCCCCAAAAAAAAAAAAAAAAAAAAAAAAAATAAATAAATAAAAGTAATAAATAAAAATAAAGGAAAAACTGTGGCCTATTGTATATAAAAGGGTATGTATGGCAACTCAAAGGAAGCGACAAAGAATTGCTTGGCAGCAATGATACCCCTAGCATTGACTAGATAATATGGACGTTAGATTCAATATTTCATGCGCCACATTTCAACAGAGCTCAGTGAAGTTCTACCAACCCTGTACATCATATCATTGGGATTAGGAATGGACAATAAAAATATCAAGGATCTAACGTTCAGGGGACTTTTTTGCCCGACTTGCCATATCATAACGGTACTCGGTATATACCAGTTAATCTAGATGAATGAAATAAATGAAATAAAATATACCATAAGTTCTATAAATAGTCTATACATATAATGACCAACTGAAAGTACTATCGTCTGGCTTTTGTGGCTGTCATTCAAGGCAATTTCTATTACATCTACAAGTGTACATCACCTACATCTGACGGCTTAGAGTGTTAAGTGTCTTCTCTAGGGTACTTACTTTTTATTATTCGTCTACATTTGATCATGATGTGTGATGATGATGAACGTAAGTGCAGTCTGTAAGGTACGCCGTGATGGGGCGCCCTCACACTTCAGCCAACCCCTCCCACGCCGGTGAGGGCGGAACGTCAGGACGTATCTTACAGTCTAACGTAAGTGACACAAATGTATGCGTAAGAGCAAATGACACGCATCTTATGGCAAATGACTAGCGTATGGAAATAAATGACACACATAAGGCAAGTAATGCACGTATGACCACAGGGGCGTGTAATATTTCTTAGATTGTTGTTTTCCTGGTCTACAGACTAGATATAACAACCTTTTGACTATATATTCCTACCTGTAAGTAAGGAAAAAACATTTCCGCTACTTTAGAGATTGACACATTTGTAGCAGGATTCGTACGATATTTTCCTAAGAAAACGGCGATCCAGGGCGGCAATCTAAGCAATAATACGTGCCCTGTGCTCGTGACTATAAATGACGCACACACAAGGCGAATGATGCACACATGACAATAAATCTAAATGACACACATGACTACATGAGATGACTACATGCGATATGACTACATGAGATGACTACATGCGATATGACTACATGAGATGACTACATACGATCAGGGCATACGATATGACTACATGCGATGTGACTACATGCGATATGACTACATTAGATGACTACATGCAATACTGCGATGCGAGATGATGACATGATATGCGGCGATTTTGTAATGACGTTATGCCATTCGTAGATTATTCAATATGCATAAGGGGTAGACCATTCGATATCCTGGGGGGGCTTGGAAGATTGGTGGAGAGTCATTATTTTTTTTCCCACCTGCTTGCCTGAGAATTATTTTTTTCTCCTTTTCCTATGCTGGCAACTTTTTTTTTCTTTGCTTCTTTGAGATATCCGGATTTTTTTTACGTCAATGTTGAACACCTACATTTGTTGCCACAATTTTCTGTTTGGTTTTGGCACACGGTAATAGAGAGAGTGAAAAGATGCTGTTCTATCACACACATATTATATTTAAAAAACTACATATTTCATACATGTTTGATTTTCAATTAAATAAGCATGCCATGGTATGGTGACACACTGAAAATACAAATCGGAAACTTGATTGGTGAGCTCAAACATTCAGATAGACCGGTCAGTTTCTCCAGATTGGAGGATGGGGGGGGGGGGTGTCAGTGTTTTTTTTTCCATTGGGCCCCTGAATAAAGTTTCATAGCATCTGACAGTAAGTTGTAGAGGGAAGAGCTTTGAGACTGGGATATGTCCACCTCTTGTGCGAGTGTCTGTGAATGGGGGGGGGGGGGTTCTAGCCGGTCTCCCCCTAGAAAACGGCCTGGATGATTTTTACTTCTAAAGGCAATGTTTAGGCTATTCACAGACACTTTCAGACAATAATTTGCAAGCTTTACAAGACAGTTCTAACATGTAAAAAGCAACTACACATGGTTGAAACATTTTTGAAATAAAATTTCATAGCAGTAAGAGGTGGAGGGAAGAACTTTGATTTGAGGCTTGGACATGTCTACCTCTTATGGGGGGAGGGGTCCTAGGGGATCTCCCCTAGAAGCTTTTCAAGTTTTTTTTTTTACCAATTTTGGTGAATCTTATTGTTGGTTTAACGAATGAGTAGCCTCTGGGGTGATGGAGTCCAAGGGCCCCCCCCCCCCCAGATCTGCAGTTTTTTGTTTCTATTTAGGCGATTTTTAGGTTATTCATAGCCTCTGAGATATATATTGCCAAACATCGAAAAGCTAAAGTAAATATAACTTTTTACATAAGTTTTCCATGTTATAAAAGTGGGCCTGTAACATTGGTATAGGGTCATTGATATTGCATTTATAGTAAAGTTACTAATGTGTTAGAGCACTTTAGGAGGTCATACCTAGTGTACAATATAAACTTGAATTTGAGTTGTGGTGTCGATACATGTAGTGTCTGAAATAGGAAGTATAGCATCCCTTTTGACAAATTCATACTGAAGAGACTAGAACAATTTAGATTAAGTTCTTTTATAAACTATCCAATAGTATGAAGGTTACCATTACAAAACCTTCAAGTTCACTTTTGCCCCAAAGTGTAAGATAAGCACTGATTGTGAAACAGCCAAACACTTACATGGCATGTTCTGTAACTAGTGTTGTAGCTAGGATTTACATGTATTATATGTATATTTTTTATGTATAGTTATGTTTGAACCCTTACATGAAGTAATATTTAAACCATTTATGAAAGAAACAGAGACAAGAACAAATATTATATGTACCACAGGCTAACGAAACTGACTGGTCCCTGACATGTGTTTGAAACTGTTTGTCATGATTTGACAAGTGTCCTGGTTGGAGAGGTACGAGCAATTTGAACAGTATACTCGAACCTGTGCATCATTTCCCTGCCAAGACATTTTTTTTTCTAGCAGCAGTGGTCCATCTTTTTTTTCCATAACCCTCTCATATCCGGATTTTTTTTCAAGCAAATCCATTTGGCATCTTTTTTCCCCAAAAATCTTCCAAGCCCTCCCCCCCCCAGGATATCAAATGGTCCACCTCTTACCACGTGCAACATGCTGAGGAGTACTCCCTAGCCTGTTTCATATTAATACTCGTATTATGCGTATTGAATAATCTACGAATGGCATAACGTCATTACAAAATCGCCGCATATCATGTCATCATCGCAGTATTGCATATAGTCATCTCATGTAGTCATCTCATGTAGTCATATCGCATGTAGTCATCTCATGTAGTCACATCGCATGTAGTCATATCGCATGTAGTCATCTCATGTAGTCACATCGCATGTAGTCATATCGCATGTAGTCACCTCATGTAGTCATATCGCATATAGTCATCTCATATAGTCATATCGCATATAGTCATTGCAGTATTGCATATAGTCATTGTAGTATTGCATATAGTCATTGCAGTATTGCATATAGTCATTGCAGTATTGCATATAGTCATTGCAGTATTGTATTTTCGAATATTGGCAGGCATTCTACGCCATACGCATGCCTTCCCCTGTCTGTCTGTCTGTCTGTCTGTCTGTCTGTCACTATCTATGTCTCTATCTGTCTCTGTCTGCCTGCCTGCCTGCCTGCCTGTCTGTCTGTCTGTCTGTCTGTCTGTCTGTCTGTCTGTCTGTCTGTCTGTGTCTGTCTGTCTGTCTGTCTGTCTGTCTGTCTGTCTGAGAGTACAATTGGGGTATTGAAGACAATTTCAAAGTAATCCATGGCATTCGATAATGTGTATGGTTTGAAATTTCATGCCACAAATTGGCCTCCTACATGTCCTTATTTGAAAAAAAAATGGGGACACCACCTCTCTCACCCTTCCCATTAGCTATCATGCGGGACGCTGTTTCCTCCCAAAATCAAGACTGAAAAGAGAAAAATGTGCTGGCTAAGTATTTCCAGGTACAGGTTACACCCAATGTGAGACCTTTTTTAGAAAGCCCACATCTATATTTGTAAAGAAATCTCTCATTGTTATGTATGGACGCTGAAGTTGATTTCCACTGTTATTTTAATGTAGTACCCATACTGTACATCTCTGAAGTACGGGGGGGGGGGGACTGTAAAATGACACATACTGTATTAAAATGTATGGTAGTAAACGAAGTGAACAGTTTTGCAAACGTACAATGTAAACGACTGCCCCCCTCTCACCGTTCTTTACAATACTGCCACGACAAGTCGCAGGGCTGCCCCCTCCCACCGTTCTTTACAATACTGTCATGACAAGTCGCAGGGCTGCTTACAATACTGCCACGACAAGTCGCAGGGCTGCCCCCCTCCCACCGTTCTTTACAATACTGTCATGACAAGTCGCAGGGCTGCCCCCTCCCACCGTTCTTTACAATACTGTCATGACAAGTCGCAGGGCTGCCCCCTCCCACCGTTCTTTACAATACTGTCATGACAAGTCGCAGGGCTACCCCCCCCCCCCCTCCAACCGTTCTTTACAATACTGTCATGACAAGTCGCAGGGCTGCCCCCCCCCTCCCATCGTTCTTTACAATTATACTGTCACAACAAGTCGTCGGGCTGCCCCCCCCCCCGTGCTCTCGCCCTCCCTCTCTTCCTTCTTTATAATACTGTCGCGACAAGTTGCAGGGTGCCCCCCCCTCTTGCCCTCCCTCCCATCCATTTCGCGCCCCGTTTCTTTCCACCCTCTCTCCCTCAGCCCCCTCCCCAACGAAACGCATATTATAGGGAACACATATGACCTGGAAAACTATGACTCACTCAAAGTCAGTTTTTAACAACCGTGGGACAAAACCACACAAAAAGTCCAGGGCTATCCCCTCTCGCCCTCCCTCCCATTCATCTCTTCGCCCCCATTTCTTACCACCCTCTCTCCCTTTGTCCCCTCCTAACGAAACATAAATTATAGGGAACACACATAACATGGAAATCCATATGGCTCACTCAGAGTTAGTGTCATAAGGAACACACATAACATGGAAATCCGGTCTACGGGAGGCCTCGGGGGGACCGAGATGATGACCTCAGCGACTGTGTCGCATTCTGTTACAATGACGTAGGTGAAGCATGGTATTGATGACGTCACACTTCGATTTATGCGTCTCGCACTTTTAATAGCGACATCAATATTATGACTTCGCCGACTTTGGGCAATACATCACTTCCCTAAAGCAACGAAATCGGTCTACAACCACTACCAGACGTCTGTGGTTTACCACAAGGCACTCCCCAGGCGACTTACATACGTATTAGCTTCCGAAATATGTATATGTATTCGAATTCAGAATGTATACCCCGTTCAATTGTATAGTGTAGTGTAGTGTAGTGTAGTGTAGTGTAGTGTAGTGTAGTGTAGTGTAGTGTAGTAAGTATAGTATAGTATAGTTTATTTGACATGAAATAATGTACAAAATACATTATCTATAGTCAAAACATACAAAAACAACAAGAATAAATAGATAAATATAAATATAAATATAAATAAACATTACTTGTATGATACACTGATATTATTATTGTTGTTGTTGTTGTTGTTGTTGTTGTTGTTGTTGATGTTGATTTACCGAACGAACATCAACTTAAAGAATATTATTACATCAAGAGAAAATATATTCAAATGGCCGATTGTGTGGTGCTGTCCCTCGTCGAGAGCGGACCACGTTGGCATCCAGACTATTACATGTAAATTGGCTGATAATGTGATAGTCTCTCGGAGCTGACAACAGAAATGGTTTTTGATCAGATATCTGAATATCACTCACTTGTTTACTGAAGAAGTAAGGAAAAGTGCTATATCGACATGTATATCTCTCATTGTTCAATTTGAAAATGTAACCTCTTAACCGCTAATCCCAATTTGCGATTTCTACTCCCCATTTAATTAATAATTCATCCGTTAGAGTGAAATGATGCCCCACCACTATATATAGTTGTACACACGTGATAAAGGGTGATCTCTACACTGCAACATACCTGATTGAAAATTCATGTCATTTTTTTCAACAGTTAATCAGTTAATCATTTTAAATCTATGGCATGTTGGTCTTTTTGTCTTCAGTGTTCGTTCACGGACTTGATGATCATAAAAGTGACACAGTTTTTTTACACGTGACCTTATTTTCGAATAAAGTTGGTGAACAAAAAACACATGATACATGTACAGATATGTGAAGATAATACACATACTTAGGAACTAATCCACACCGACACATGCAGTCTGAGTGGTGTGCCAGAGTATGCAACAAACCAAGAGGCTTAGTAGTCATTTTTCGAATATTTTGGTAACCAAAAAATTACGTCACTCATCACTCGATGCGAATTTTTATTAGTTTCTAAAACGTGTCGTAGTAGTTGACATAATACAACTATAAATGGATAAGTCACCTAACCCATAAAGTCAGAAAAGTCACCCAACCCAGTCAGAGAATGCTTCCCTTTTGGTATATACTTTATTGCAATACGTAAGATAGAAGGTACGTAGACGACTAGACGACATACTGGAGTATGTTACAATGATCAAGTGGAATTTCAATACAGTCCCGTGACTGTCCTTTACAATCTGTCAACTTCGTTTACAGGTGTGACAACAAATGCGGGTCTGTGAAATCCATTGCATTCACAACATTCTACCCTGATCTGCAGTGAGCAAAGATCAGCAAAGATCTCAGGTCTTATCGGAATCCTCCGGTTATTAATCGCTTCCGTTTTCATTTTACATGACGCAGAACATAAACAAAAAGTTAATTATAACGTTTAATTATGATGTCAGCCTCCAGATACAACTTCTGTTCAATCGATCAGTGTGTCTTTTGAAAATATTTTCCTGTTGATTAATTATGATCTGAGAGTATCAGGTTCTCGTTCAAATGTACTTTTTGATGTAGAACCCGGATGTAGGGTGTTGACCTGTTAGAGATGGTCCATTTTATGGTTAACGTTCTCCAGCGATTTATGTCACCCCACCCGACGACTTCATCCTTTCCTCCCAAGAACTCCAGCCCCCCCCCCCCCCCCCCCCCGACGACATTCGACGTCCATCAAGAATCCCGTTGGTATCCATAAATGTACTTTCAGCCTCTCTGTTTCCTCCTTCTATCCCCCCCCCGCCCCTCTTCCTCCACTTAACTAATTAATCACTATAATTAATGATAATTAGGCAATATCAAGCTTTCATAGAAAATGGTACGATTGATTTGTCAATGACGGGGTATATATCATGTATGGTAGCTTCAGCTCAGAATTTTGCTTTCTAGCAATTTATGATGTGTAAGAACAAATATGTAACTTTATGGACGACATTCGATGAAAGGACGTTCACCTTTTAATGGTGGTGATCAGTGTGTCTGTCTGGTCTTGATTTATCTGTAACACCAAATGATTATTGTATTGAATTATACATGACAACAAAACTAGTAAATGTATAGTATATTTGACTTGGGTTGTTTTCCAAGCAATGTATTCACCAAAACAATTCAATGTCTCTTAAAGTTAGGTCAATATGTGATCAATTTACTTCGATGGGAATAATCAACTCTATTACAATTACTTTGTACTAGCCCAATCCCCCCTCCCCCATTACCATGAATTGAGAGGGGACCCAACTTGAAAAATAATGGAAATAAACAATCCATTTCAAACATTGATCACTATCTGTACAAAAATATCAAATAATGCTGAAAATTAGATAACTGTCGATTTAATCTTTATACTTCTAACTCCTTTTAATTTTTCACAATTCCCTTCCCTCTTAAAAATACATATTCAATACATATTTTGTACTTTTTAACTGGTCACCTGGTCATTTGGAGACCAATTGGAGGTCCAAAGCTCTAGTGATACACAGGGGAGCATTCAGATAATACGGGGTGGAAGTCTAATAAATCTGTAAGTGGAATTCATTATGATGGAGTAGAAGTGTCCTTGAATGATTCGATTTGGACCAGTTAATTCAATTAAAGTTATATGATTGACGTGGAACTAGGAACACGTGACTAAACTTCAGCCCAACTATTTGTAGCAGAGACAACTCTAGTCTTATCAACCTCATTCAGGGATTAGTCTTCTTGAAAACATCGTTCGATACATGTAAAGAAAAATGTTAATATGCTAATATAATTTGTTAAATTTTATTAGCCAGCCCGAGTGCTTTCGACTCCGCAAGGAATATACTTTACAAGTTCTGAGCAGGGAAAAAACATAAAACAAGGAATCGGCAGGACAATGCATTTGGTACTCAGACTCTGACAGGACAAGACAGGACAGGAGAGGAGAGAAACACACGAGAAAAGATAAAGACAATATAAAACAAAAGCAAGACACCAACAAAGGAAAACAAAACAAAACAGAACAATTACCAATGCTTTCAACAATACCTAATATTCTTCTGGGACCACTGAATTAATTTGATTCAACACAAAATTAGAAATAAAAGAGAGAGTTTATAACCCCAGAACAGTCCCTTGAACAACTTACCAATGTGCATGTGTAGTATCATCTATCACAACTCTATAAGTAAGACAGTTGAAATCAGACAAGTTGATAGATGGTGGTGATGCCCTTCAAAATACATCCTAACTAAATGGTCAGTAAACAACCTTGAACAAAACTCATGATGGTAGATAATCGTGACATAGACAAATGACCGCACTTCACCAGTCTTGTCGTTTTAGGCTAAATATAAAACAAATTGAAATTGTGTGTTTCTGATAACCTGACCGACCCTAGTTTAAGCCGCCAACCCTAAACATTTTTTATAAACAAAAAAGAAAAAGAAATTCTTTGTCTACTTAACCTTCATGTATGTCTGCTTTCTTTCCCCATTGATACCTGTACATAATTTCATCAAAGTACATGTATCATAGGATGGGTATTCTGACCGACATTTCGTTTAGTTTTGGTCGCGAAAATGTTAAAAAGATAAGATAAGATAAGATAAGATAAGATAAAATAAAATAAAATGAAATAAGAAATAAAATAAGATAAAGTAAACTAAACTCAAATAAACTCAAATAAACTAAAATGCCGTCCTATTTATACTATTTTTTGAGGCCATGTTAAAAAATTCTGGTTTGACGAAAAATAAAACAATATTCTCAAATAAATGAAAACTTATTTCAATTAAAATAATGTAACCAGGGAATAAAAGTACATAAACGGTTAAAATTAGTTTGTTAGTACGAAAAATATAAAATACTATAGCTAAAATAAAAAAAATATTTTTGGCCTGAACGGCTTCCCATAGTTTTCATTTCATGTAATACTTTTTTTTTTTTGAAATATAGGATTAGTTATTTTTATCATGGGAGTAGTTTTTATTCCATGGGAAGATTTTTTAAAATTTATTTTAAATTTAATTTTTTGAATTTTTTTTGAATTTTTGAATTGTTTAGAAAATAATTTTAGATTTGTTTTACCACAGTAGTTTTTTATCATGAGAGTGCTGCTTTAAGATGTTTTTTTTTGTTTTACCATAGGAGTAGATTTTTTATCATGGGAGTAGTGTTTTTTTTTTTAACCATGGGAGTAGTTTTTATTTCATGTAATATTTTTTATCATCCGAGTAGTTTTTTATTCCATGGGAAGATTTTTTTTTTTTTAATTTTAGAGTTTTTTTGTTTTATTTCATTGGAATAATTATTTTTACAATGGGACCTTAAATACAACTGGTGTAAACCAAAATGCTCCTGTAGGTTGCAATTGGTTTTGCTAAATCAAAACTGAATTTAGCAAATTATTACATATTAATATGGTAATTATCCAAACTAAAATTTGTGCACAGTATTGCTATCAGAAAAGTTTGATTCAATATTTATCAATTGAAATTTTGAAGATAAATATTATGGTTATATTTCTATGTCAAGCAGAGATTACAATGTTTAGAAAAGGGAATAGAATTTGTCCAGCAAAAGCATTTTTAGTCCCCCAAAGTGTGTGACTATTACAATGGGCTTCCATCTGTCCGTAATATGTCATTTCTCAGACTTGTAATATCCGATTTCTTTCAAAACTGGCACAAAGGTGACATGTCATATGGAAAATATGCATGTCATTCTTTTTTTCGAAATAGGCAAATGTGACCAAATGGTGGCCATATTTGTAATCAAAAATCTATATTTACTGCATAATTAATTAAAAAAACTAGGTTTCTTTTGAAACCCGACCTTGAGCAAATACAAATATTACCATTCATGAATACATAGCTGGGGCAACTCCCATGAACCATATGGGGAGGGTCTACTGGAAAGTCTGTATGTCATAAGGTATGACAAAGGGTATATACTTTTCTGGGCCAGAGGATTGTGGAATACCCTACCCATCTAGACTGGTTGATTTTATTTTAATTGTAGCTCAAAATGATTATATAATTTTCAAAATAATTCTTACAATTGCTAAAAGTAAGATTTCATTTCTCAAAAAATTAATTATTTTTGATCAGTTTTTAGGTATTACATCATATGAACTACCGTCTGCATGTATTATAGACCTGTATAGTATGTATTTTGAGTGATACAGTTGGTATAAGGTAGGGTCATACCCTTTTTAGGGTGTGTATTATGACAACAGTTTGGGTTTTGGGGGTTTCAACATAACCTCCCTATGTCATTTCACAAAGAGTTGCCCACCTCATCCCGGGATACATGGTCATGTGAACAACATTAATGAAAGTGGTTTATTTTGCCAATACTAGATCAAAGAAGCACACTTTAGATAAATTTTCTTTGCCGGCCCTACTATTAAATTCTATCTTAATAACAATAATGATAATAATAATAATAATAACTTTAGGGTAATAATAATAACATATAATAAATAATCACTAATAAGTAATAAGTACTAATATATAATAAATAATAATTTTTAATAAATAATAATATATAATAAATAATAATATATAAAATAAATAAGCACATAATTAGGCACCAATGACTATTAATTTCTAATTCTCCTTTCATAATTAATTGCACTTGAATTTGAAATAGTATCGGCATTATGGATTACTCTCATTATACATGTTCATATGACATCATTAAATGAAGTTATTTAGAAAATAAATGAAAAATCAAGAGGACAACTCTGTGTGAAATGATACTAGGAGGCTTTGCTAAGATTACCAAGCCCTTACTGTTGTCATACTACATACCCAAAAATGGAGACACTTTCTAATACTAACTTTATAGCACAAAATAGATACTCTACAGATCTATGATAGATACACACAGTCAGTTTGTATGATGAAATAGCTAAACACAGACCAAATTAATTGTCTTCTTGAAAATGAAATCTCACTTTTGAGAATTGTAACAACTTTTTAAAAATTAAAGAATTATTCTAAGCTGAGTTGAAGCAAAATCTATCGGTCCAGTTGAGCAAGGTTTTCCAAAGTTTTCCAGCCCACAAAAGTATACACTGTTTTCTAGCAGACCTTCCCCATGTGGTCACCTATGGGAGTTGCGCACCCCCACCCCCATAGCTCTGCAAAAAATAATTTTAGATTCTCTGAAATAGGCCAAAAATACACATTATGATAACACATACAAATTCTACCCACTTTGTACAACTTTAATCAAAGCTATGTCATATTAATCAATTTGATAGTGTAAAAGTGCTTTCGCTTGACTTATTCTTGATCAATTTTTCAGGGAGAAACAGTAAGACAATAAGAAATCAATTAATTATACAGTTTATGCAAATTTACACATGCAGTTCTTTCTTAGACTAGTTTCCCAAACCTGTGCAAGTGTACCTTAGTCAAGATTTCCTTTCTTCCTTTCACCCATTTCATAAAAAATTATTGTCTCCAAATTAGAACCTTGAAAATTTGATGTCAGCCATATGGGAGCACTTTGGTAAATGTAATTTATATTGAATGTATTTCTTCATTATTTATCAATAAAACATAACATTAATAAAACTATATTAATAAAATTTGCATGCAAGTTTATTTTCAGGAAGCCAGGCTCGACAAAGATGGACAAATGATAAGATAAGAAGACCCAAGACTGATTGATGTATTTGATTACTACGATACTGAGGTGTATTTTACAGTTATGTTATCTATTGAAGTGTGATTTATATATCAAATTGTATTTTATTAGTAGAACTGGAGGTTGGAGGAATTTAGAAGAACAGAAAAACAGTTTCAGACATCAGCACCAAGTAAGTTTAGGAGTTTTTTTAGTATGTATGCCTGCATGAATGATTGCTCTTTTAACTCACCCCCATCCCCACCCCACCCCTTCCAACATACATACATTAAAAACATTACTTTCTGCATCTCCGGCACCGGTCATCATATTCGCATCATCATCTACCTTGCATCTCGGTCCGTTGTCGTCGCTGCGTGTCATCACATATTACATATTGACATATACATACAGCACCCCATTGATTTTCTGTTGTCCCATTTCAGTATATCTGGTTTGTTACTGTGGTTTTTAGTTTTCTCTGACGAGATGGGTCTCTATGGTTGATTAGTTTGTCGGTTGGTTGGCAATGGTTGGTTGGTTGTTGGTTGGTTGGTTGGTTGGTTGGCAATAGTTCGTTAGTTGTTGGTTGGCAATGGTTTGTTGGCAATGGTTTGTTGGTTGGTTGGTTGGCAATGGTTCGTTGGTTAGTCCTTTTGTTGGTTATATTTTTCATTTGTTGTTCATGGTCTTTCTCTCATAACAAACACACATACACCTCACAAACTTTTGCAGTTTTGCCGCCGTCTCAATTTCTGCCGTGTCTCCGCCTTTATTCGCTGCGCGTACACATTCAACAGTTACATTACACCAATACAATCAAGTCCCCATCCCTTTTAACTTTCTGTATGTTTGGATTAGAGTTATAATGGCACATTCCATTATACTCTATTCATAATTTGCAGTCAAGCATTATGTGTATGTGTGTTACCCCTCCCCATGAAAATAAAGAAAAACATTGAATCAGGTGTCCGCTTGTATGGTGAGTCGAATTGGCGACAATGAGTTGCGTTGGCTGCAATGATACCCCTAGCATTGACTAGATAATATGGATTTTAGAGTAATCAATTATGAATGCTGCCCAAATTCCACCGAGCTCATAGAGCTATCAATCAATTATATATATCAATCAATCAATCAACCCATCAATTTTTATTGCATAACAACATGCCATAGCAAGCATGGTAAAGCATACCAAAATAACATACAGAAATAAAGTGAATTTGATACTATTTACATCAACAAGAAATTTTCCAAGAGGAAGTTTTATCATCAACAGTCAAAATGTGCTAAAATTAAACTAAAATTTATGTAATTGCAGAATCCAAACTTGGTGTTCAGTCATACATGCATATATATACATGAAGCGTAGCTAAAATAGAATGGATTTACCAGCATATTGCACATATAATTGTTCCATGTATTATGATTTAATAAAAGGGTGATCACAGTAATAATTCAAACATATTCTATGCTATTTAAATGATTTGTTAATTTAAACTAAAATTTACAAATTTATTGTACAAATGTCATTCTTGGGTATGTTTTTCTTCAAGAATTATTTCTTCTTTCAGCCATGGAAAACACGAGTGACCTAAGGGGCCTTGTCAATAGTCTCAAGATGATCAGTGACAAAACTCTTGGTTCATGAGTACTGTATTTTCCTTTTGATTGAAGTAAAATATGGAAGACTAACATATTTTACCTTCTCCGGCATAATTTATGAAAAATTGGCATAATTAATGGGGATTTGAAAGGTTTTGATTTGTGTTTTTAGCACTTCATCCAGTGACATAGACACAGGTGGTCTAGACAGAATGATCGGGTATATCTACATTTTCAGTTTGAACACAATAACTTGGTTTGTACATTGTCTATAAATACATGTAAATAAGATGCAATTGTACAAATAGCCATTGGATAGCCGAATGCGTCCCTTGAAATAGAACTAATCAATTATTAAGTTGACAGACTCAAATATCATAAAATTCATAAAATGTGCAAAACATAAAACATATATTTTGTACAAAACATATCATTTTTTTTATCAGACAACCACTACACATTCACTGAAAACTGTTAAAACACCAACAATTATGGTGGTCATCATTATCCATAAGCAGTACAGAAACAGGTTGAATCATGATTACCACTGAGGGTACTGAGTTTTGGGTGTGGACCATAAAATCAATTTAATTTTATTAATTGTGTGATGCAATTATGTTCACAGTGTACAATATTATGTTAGTATAAATAAAAGTAAGTTTGTACCTAACAAAACATTTTTTTAAACATTCCAAGGGACCAATCAGTTTCTTCGGCCATGGGGGGGGGGGGGGGGGGGGGGAATTGGTAGGGGGGGGGGGGGGGTCACCCTGTTTTTGAAATTGGCAGTGGGGGGTAATGCTGTTTTGAAAATTGTGGATGGGGGGGGGGGGTCATTGTGTTTTAGACTGTGATGGAAGAAAAAAAAATTTTCTTCAATGGCATTTAGCCTTGTCTAAAATGTGGTACACGTCAATATTTGTTCTTGTCCCTGTTTCTTACATGAATTCTTTAATATTACTTATTAGTTCAAACATAACGATACATATTCATATACATGTACCGGTATTACCTAGCTACCACACTAGTTACAGAACATGTCATGTAAATGCTTGGCTGTTTCACAATCAATGCTTCACTTAAATTGCAGTTTGGGGCAAAAGTGCACTTGAAGGTTTCATAATGGTAATTTTCATAGATAGTTTATAAATGACGTTAATCTAAATTGTTCTACTCGTCATGTTATTGACACTACAAATTACCACATCTCATCAGATTCCAGTTTCTATTATACACTAGGTATGACCACCTAAAGTTGACTCTAACATACCGGTGACTTTATTATACATGCAATATTAATGCCCCTATACTAATGTTACGTGTCCATTTTATGTGATATGGGAAACTCATTTAAAACGTACATTTATGTTAGCTTTTTGAAGCTTGGAAATATTACCTCATAGGTTATGAATAACCTAAACATTGCCTTAGTATCTCAAGCGAAAAACTGCAGATCTGCCAGGGGAAAAACCCCAAGGACTCCCTCACCCCCAGAGGTCACTCATGCATGCAACCAACAATCAGATGCACCGACAATCTTTTTACTGTCATAATGGTATTAAACTTTTCTTAAATATTTTCACCCTATTCTAATTTGAGATGATATTGTCTTTTCAAGATGTGAAATGTTTGCCAAGATAGTCTAAAATTGCCTTAAACTCCAACTCTCCCCTACGAATGATACTACCATTAAATGTGCTGACCTTTACTACATGTATATAATGATGCCATTTAACTTTTTAAGAACATATTTCAACCCTTAGTGTAAGATATAAAGAATAGTTTCTGATACTTGCTGTCTTGTAAAGCATGGATTAAGTTATTGCTTGAAAGGGTCTGAATAGCTTAATATTGGCTATAAAGAGTAAAAATCCTCCAGGGCTTGTAGAGGGAGACCCCTCAGACCCCCCCATATCCCAGTCTCAAGCTCTTCCTCTCAAAAGTATTTCAACCTTATGTAGTTGCTTTTTACATGTTGGTGTTGTCTTGTAAGGCTTGGAAATTATTGTCTGAAAGGGTCTGAATAGTCTCAAAATTGACTTTTCAGAGTAAAAAACTTCCAGGGCTTCTAGGGGGAGACCCCCTAGGACACCCCTCCCTCACATGAGGTGTACGCATCCCAGTCTCAAGATCTTCCCCCTACCTCTTACTGTCAAGATCCTATCAAACTATATTTCAAAAATATTTCAACCTTATGTAGTTGCTATTTACATGTTGGTGCTGTCTTGTAAAGCTTGGAAATTATTTTCTGAAAATGTCTGAATAGTCTCAAAAATGACTTTTCAGAGTTAAAAATCTCCTGAGACCCCTAGGACCCTTACCTTTCACTGTCAAGATGCTATTAAACTCCTTTTCAAATATATTTACCCTGTGTAGTCAATAATTATAATTATGACAGTGCTAACCCGGGATCTTATAAAGTAGATGCAAGACAGTCAAGCAGTCCACACTGAGTCACGATCAAAAATTACCTGTCATGCGAATATTATATATGAGGGGGGGGGGTGTCATCATGTTTTAGAATTAAGTGATATGGGGGTCAGCCTGTTTTTGGTTTTACAGATAGGGGGTCAGTGACTTTTTGTCGGCCCGATTTAATAATACCCCCCCCCCCCCCAGGCTGGAGAAACTGACCGGTCCCTAATAAACGTTAGATAAAATCGGAACACTGTTGTCAGGAACTAGACTCGTAATGTATGAAAATAACTGACTGGTCCCCAACTACAGCCAGTGCAGCTGTAAGAAAGAAAATTGAAAATTGGTAACATGGAAACCCCAGAATCCAGAATCGTTAAAGGGGCACAAGCTGAATTTATGTTTTTGGGGATGTAAATTTTTCCAGCATTTTATAAAGTATTCACGATATTCTACTTACTGATTCATACCAACATTGTACACCCCCATCCCTGTAATGATTACTTGCAATTGACTGAACTAAAACCGGGTAATATCTTATAAATGATCTGATGACATAATTTATTATGTACAGGAACTCCATATTATATGTAATCAACAGTTCTAAGAATGTCAGAACACAAATTGTGATGTCATAGAAGGTATACATCAACATTAACAATATACTAGAATATTAAGTAAATTTAAGGTTTTGTAAGTATTTTCATGTTTACAGACATATATGATACTCAGCCTGTGCCACTTTAATAATCATGTTACACTCACACAACAGTGTATGTGATATCCCTTTAGCTAAACACTCAATACTATACAAGCATAACATTGACTGGTATGGAAAGCCGTTCAGGCCAAAAGTATTTTTTTATTTTAGCTGTAGTATTTTATATTTTTCGTGCCTACAAACTAATTTTAACAGTTTATGTACTTTTATTCCATGTTCACATTATTTTAATTGAAATAAGTTTTCATTTATTTGAGAATATTGTTTTATTTTTCGTCAAACCAGAATTTTTTTTAAGGATTATATATAATTGAAAGTCAAAATATATATTTTTTGTTAAAGTTTTTTATTTAATACTTTTGGCCTGAACGGCTTCCCATAGACTGGGACTCAGTTTCCATGTTATACTGACACATTCTGGCATGTATTTTAAAGAAAGATCACAGAGGATATCAACATCTGACACTGTAATCCCAAATCAAGATCAAACAGAGATAGGGGCACACAGTACCAAACATCTATAATTGGCTGCAGTGATTATACTGCCACCTAGAGGTCAACTGCAACTGTGGAAATAGTCATTCAGATTAGGTTCAATGCTAAAATGTAAATTTTGTAATTCATTTCACCTACTGAGACCTACTGAATTATGGTCACTTGTAAAAGTTCTTTTTTACTTCTTTTTATTCATTGAAAGCCATAAACTGGTTCTAAGTGGTTCATAGTCATGATAATTGACATAATATACCTATAATGGTGTTTGTACAGATAGTATATATATAGAAACATAGTATATTATTTCAATAGTATTACACAGGCCAGTATACATATATACATGTTTATAGTTATCCATGAATTTAAAATATCTCATTTCCCCATTCTTTATTGTTTATTTCATTTATTCATTCATTCATTCATTTGTTTATGTATGTATGTGTGTGTGTGTGTGTATGTATGTATGTATGTATGTATGTATGTATGTATGTATGTATGTATGTATGTATGTATGTATGTATGTATGTATGTATGTATGTACAGGGTATGTATGTATGTATGTATGTATGTATGTATGTATGTATGTATGTATGTATGTATGTATGTATGTATGTAATGTATGTGTGTGTGTGTGTGTCTGTATGTATGTATGTATGTATGTATGTATGTATGTATGTATGTATGTATGTATGTATGTATGTATGTATGTATGTATGTGTGTGTGTGTGTGTGTATGTATGTATGTATGTATGTATGTATGTATGTATGTATGTATGTATGTATGTATGTATGTGTGTTTGTTTATTTGCTTGTCTGCCTGTGTCTGTCTGTACACTTACTTACTTACTTACTTACTTACTTATATATACTTACTTACTTACTTACTTACTTACTTTTTCTTCAAAAAACCTTTCTGTACGTGTTACTGTATAAAATAGCCACAAATGGTAGCTTTAATCTCACAGACACATATTAAAATGTTTCTGTATCCATTTATATGGAGCTATTGTCACAATGATCCATTTCAACTTCGGGTTTTACTTAGATGACATCTTCAAATATCATGGGTCTGGGTCTCTTATACGTAGTCAATCGTGCATTTCAGTTGACTGAACGGAATGTTCAACTGTCTCCTGGTTTCCGGGAGAGAGGCGAGAATAAAACATAGATATGGGTTACCATAAACATAAAGAGGTTACATTTTCGAAGAATTTTATCCATACTGCCTGCTGTACTGTCGTCTGGAGTTTAGAGCTACATTTCGCATTGGAAATTGAAGAATATGTATCCATGGATTGTAGTCCCCGAGTCTCGCCCTGGAGCATCTTTGAAAAGTGTTATGTCAGGCCAGGCATCTGTCACTTTCAAAAGATATTTGAACACTTATACTAATAAAATGTGTTCGGGCAGTCATCACGGAGTGCTCATGTCCGCGTAGTATTTCATAATTTGTTGTGTTCCTTGTCTATAGTCTAAATATCTCAATTTTTTGTCTTGAATATATTTCCCCTACTTTTAAATTGTCTTCTAGTATAGAGTGTATATTGATACATCTGTAGTACTAGTAGCAGGATTCGTATCATTTAGGAAAACACCATTAGTACGTCTCCCAGTGCAGAGCACAGGTTTATGGGTATTCAACATACATTGAACAGCGCCCGCACTCGTTGATAAAGATTATGTAAAATCTTCGCCTCTAGCTTGCTTGTTTAATAAAAGAAGTGAGATTTAGCCTTGTAAAAATACAAACGTAACAATTGTGAAGTTAGATTTATTAATTAAGATATTTGGGATTTTTGATGACTTTCATTTAAATCTCTATCACTAAAATTTCAAGCCACTCGTCGATCCATGCCAAGCCGTGCAGGCTAATAGTATTCTTTTTCTTCACTAATACTTGTGGAGTTTGGCCGGTTGAAGGTACCGGATGAGAATTTTGGTTGGGGGTGTGGGGTGTAGTATTTTATGAAATCGAATTAGGGGAGGGTCAAATGTTGCTATGACCAATCTTCTATAACTATTCTTTGCATTTCTTTTATTATTTTTTGGCATCCCACCACTGCAATTGTTAGTTGTGATGTGATGTGATGTGATGTGATGTGATGTGATATTGTGATGTGATGTGAGGAGAGGGTTGGATCTTTAACTATTTATTTGTAGTATTTCGAAGGAATATACATTTTCTATTTCATGTTAACATTATTTTTTTCAGATAAGTTTTCATTTTTGTTGAAATTTTTGTTGATTTACGAGCTTTTCTTCCAATTTTTCGACGAAAGTAAATGTTTCAAGAAATTTAAATTGTCGAAAATAAACTCTACTTGCTCACGTGCACTTTTGACTGTTTGACTCTCATTGACATATGCAACAGTTTTACAAGACAGTATTATCATTGTACTACAAACAACAAATCAACTCTCTTATCTGGTGGGGTCCCAGTTAATGTATATTCAGACATATAAATATATGAACGACCATACTATAGTTACTGGCTGCATTTCACACTTTATACTGTTCAAGAGTAAATGAATACAAAAACAATTTAAATCTTAATTCGGCTAGTTTTGCTTCTCAGACAAATACGGTTAGATCTTACATTAAAATGGCAAGTGAAAATATTTAGTTTCAACTAAGAATGACGAGTGTGTGAATCTTTAGTCTATTTCTATTATCATAACAATATTTCTACATTGTCAATAGAAATTGTAATTTGAATGTAAAAACTTTGTTACAAATTGTAGTCATTCCCCAAATTGTCCAAACTGTAAAATGAGGGTGTCAAAGATATGAAAAACTAAGTTTGTATCCGATGATCACAGAACAGCTAATACTTAACGAATGCAAGATCAATATCGTGCTATGGTCAACCTCTATCAACATCATATCCTACGCAAAGTTGTGCTATGAAGTTGGACAAACAAGTACAAATAATTATGTCACGACTTTTTTACGGACATCTAGCCAATGCACACAATCAATAATGATTGAACCGTTTCGTGTAGTATAGATAGGTTGAAGAGCTGCAAATGATCCTGCATCTGTGCAGCATTACTGAAATATAATCTTATATTCCGGAACGATGAACGTTATCCGAACTTCTAGAATACTAGTATAAGAAATAACAGGATATCCTTTACTTTAAAGTCAGAAGGAAACTGTGAACTATTTTAGTCCTGAAATTCAGCGACAACTGATAAATTATAATTTTCTCTCACATACGAACTTGATACAAACTTATGGTCTCACTATTTTACAATCTCAGTGATGTTTTGATTTTCCTGAACTGACCGTAGAGGGTGCTATTCAAAAATATTTTGTAGGACATTTTTTTAAAACTAAGTGATGGGGGGGGGGGGGGGGTGTTCAACCTGCTTTTGGTTTTACAGATGGGGTGGGGGGGTCAGTGACTTCATCGGCCTGATGAAAAAATCCAGTCAAAATTATATTAAAAATAACCCCACTTTCGAAATCCAATGTGCTGCTGTAAATGTGTTCAATCCATGGAAAATAGAAGACTTGTTGACTTCCATGAAAACTAGTATTTCTATTGTTTCAAAGGGACCAGGGACTCATAGAGGGCGCTGTTTATATCCAGTGCAAGGCAACATTTTGTTCAACCACATATATCATATGGATATTGAATAATATATATCACGATTTAACCCTTTCACCACCGACTCCTGCTATTGTGGGAATGCGCAAGTGCTAATCTAGTCTTCCCAATAAATTTAGCCTCCTTATATGGATTAAAATAACATTTCTATTTTATATAGACAAACATTGAAAGTGGCCATATCAATGAGGATTGGGTATTTATCTTGGATTTTTAATTTACAAAACAATTTTATCATGACTTCCTACTTGCAAAATCGATGTGAAATAACAAAGATCAAGTCTGTGTTTGTAACTCAATACATTGCAAAAAGCTATAAAAAAGTTTAAAAGTTTGTTATTGTACTTACATAAACATTTCACATATAAAATTTCTTCATCTTCTGCAATTGATTGAGTTACCAACAAGGACTTGGCATATGTTGTTTCACATTGAATTTTCAAGTAGGAAGCCATGATAAAGTTGTTTTATAAATTAAAAATCCAAAATAAATACCAAAATTCTCATCCATATGACCACTTACAGTTGAAGTAATAGTTTGATTGATATGTGCCTAGATACCGATTGGTGTGTGTGTGTGTGTGTGGGGGGGGGGGGGGGGGGGTTGTTGTTCTTCAACCACAATGCCCATCAGATTTCAAGACTGTCTTCATGATTAAAACTGAAAAGTAAATCTACAAGTACATTTTTTCAAGCAACACTTCTTTATTTTGAGCATTTCTACCACTGTCAATGCAAATTGAAAAAACACTTCTGATATGTATAAATTGATATCAAATCATTGCTGAATATTCTCTTTCAAAGGAAACATTAGGGAGACCCTATTTTTTTTATGTTTCTCTACTTTTTCATGGCAACTATGGGTTGGTCAGTCGGCTGATTTCAGAAAAAAAGAGAGTAAAAAATAAAAAATAATTTTCTTGTTTCTCTGCCTCTCCTTTTCCTCCTCTCTATCTTCTTTTTTAGTAAACCCTTCCCCAGCTTCTCTACACAACTGACATGTTTTCAGCCTCCCCTACTTCAATAACTTCTGTCATGAAAGAAATGCTCTGTTCATTGAACAAGTGTCATTGTCAACACCATGATTGTAGATGATGCCGACAGTCCAGACATATTCTTTTTCTCAGCAGAGAGAGCACCTTTTCGCAAAATATTTTTTTTTCATTTTGATGTCAGAGCTGAAAATTTGGGTTGGTCAGGTAATGAGAAACAGAAAAAAAATAGGGACACTCTTAGCTAAAACCTGAAACTTGCTCTGAAAATACTCAAAAAAGGTATGAGATGCCTGGAGAATTTCACCAAAGAATTTTGAATATCTATCAAATGAGTAATATTTTCATAATGTAAGAAAATATATTAAACTGAATAAAAATCAGTCAAAATGCATTGCACTTGCATTTATTATACATATCTATATATATTTGTATTGCCGAACAAACTTTTTCTGTTTTTCAAAAGAACCTAAGCTTTTTGGAAAGACAAAACTGTTTGTGATTGATGCTGGTTCCAGGAATAATTAAGCTTCTTTTTCAGCTTTATTTATCTAGAAATAAAATCTATCTTTATTCTCTGAGTGGGATTTCAAAACCTGAATCTGTAGAAATATTATGTCATGGAATTATTTTCATTATTTTCGCTATATTGTCATTAAAATTCTAAGATCTTAGTGAAAATATTATACTTTCATTCTCATATAAATCTCATCTCAATAAACTGAAAATGAAATCCTATTTTCAGGTTTCTAACCTACGATTTAGATAAAGATTATTGCACCATGCACAAACCAAATTATTACCTTGGAACAGAAAATATGGATTATATACCCTGGTCATTCTTGTATAAAGGTTATTACTGGTATATTTTTGTTGGACGAATGAGTATACAGTCTCCATTTACTATATTTATGTCCCATTATGCTAGACTACTAAGTATACAGTCTCCATTTACTATATTTATGTCCCATTATGCTAGACTAATAAGTATCTCACAGTCTCCATTTACTATATTTATGTCCCATTATGCTAGACTAATAAGTATACAGTCTCCATTTACTATATTTATGTCCCATTATGCTAGACTAATAAGTATACAGTCCCCATTTACTATATTTTTCTTTGTAATACTGATACATTTAGATATCAATAAAACATCATTGTCAAAATAGATACCATTTTGACAGTAGCACACAAAATAAGCATGGTAGAGGTAACTGCTTCAGGCAGACTGTGATGACATCACAGTTATTGTGATGACAACACAGCAACATGTAGATGACATCACTTCCTAGCAGAGATTGTAACTCTAATTCCATTGGCCGGTCGTAGAATGAGTTCTCCAGTTGGGAAGAGTTCGTCTTTGGTCTGAGTGGTTGATATATTGAAGTTTCTCAACATTGACGACAATACCACTTTCTCTTCATACATGGCAAACTTTTGACCTGCAATATCAAATCATAGATTATTTCCAAGTAATTATTGAGTCTGTTTGGTCAAGGTGATATCAGCTTTAGGCAATCAAATCTTGACTCATCATGTGTCACTCACCCTTGAAAAAGAGAGAGAGAGAGAGAGAGAGAGAGAGAGAGAGAGAGAGAGAGAGAGAGAGAGAGAGAGAGAGAGAGAGAGAGAGAGAGAGAGAGAGAGAGAGAGAGAGAGAGAGAGAGAGAGAGAGAGAGAGAGAGAGAGAGAGAGAGAGAGAGAGAGAGAGAGAGAGAGAGAGAGAGAGAGAGAGAGAGAGAGAGAGGAGGGGGGGGGAGAGGGAGAGGGAGAGGCACTTTGAATGAACAGAAAGGAATCAACTATTCCTTGGCATTGCATCCGAACAATATAATATCACTGATACAAAACTTAGTATTACAGCATTTGATACTTACCAATACAATTTCTCAATCCAGCTGAGAAAGGTACATACGAATATGGATGGCGGCCTGAGGAATTCTTGGACAAGAATCTGTCAGGATCAAAGACTTCTGGATCTGGGAAGTATGTGGGATCTCGATGTAAAGTAAATGGTGCCACTATTAGCATCACTTCCTTGGGTACATGATGACCAGCTGATGAGTAAATAAATGTATAAAAGGTATTAATAACCATACATACCTACAGTGTATGTGTTCTGGCATTCAGATTTGATACATAATGATTCAATGACATGATTTATTCCATGCATGATCCAAGTTGAACAAAAAATATGGAATATATACTCTGGTCATGACAATGCACATCTATGTCTCAACAGCGAGAGTCTACATCATTGGTTCTGCCGTGTTCGAAATATCAGTCAAAATGTTTGAAATTGCCATTATTTTCCCTGATTTTTCTTTGATATTACTGGTGCTGGTATAATTATATTATTTGCCAGTATTTTTCTTCATTCAGCCTGAAAATACTCATGAGTCTAACGACAATGACTTATAGTGACAAAGGCCCCTTAGGTCACTCGTATTTTCCTTGGCTGAACGCAAGAAAAATATTGGAGAATATCATCTAAGCATACATAAGATGTTACTACCACACTAGAGTGTCCATAGAGTTTCAATTGAGTGACATGATAATTACCTCCTTGTGAGCACAAATCAACATCACTGTCAGATGAAACAAGGAAAATTCAAACACAAAACTGTTTATTTGTGTTCACACTGAGAATAAAATGTAACATTTCATGTTTGTGCACACTATCAGTGCCCGTATTTTGTTTGTGTAATTCATGACAAAAATATTGACTGAGATGTAAAAACTATTGAGGTGGCTAATAGAAACTCTATAGTCACTCTGGTTTGGTTTTTAATTAACTTAGGCCTATTCACTTGTTATGGTTTTTAGCTTAAGTGGTAATAGGAGATCCAAAAAATGACGACTCTTTCAGTTTATGTTTGGTTTAGCTGAGACCATAATACACAAACAAACAAACAAACAAACAAACACCAACAGGTAGAATAAGTTTGATTTGATACAGTAGAAAACTTATAAATTGTACAAGAATCAATTTTCTACTATTTGTACACCACCTACCAAGGGTCACATCACAATCCAATGTCCTGGCAAATATTGGTACTGATGGATAAAGTCGTAGTGTTTCCTTGACAACACAATCCAGGTATTTCATTTCTTTCAGGTCATCCATAGTCACAGATCTATCACTGTCACCTGAACAGAAATACAATAAATACACAAAACCAATTTCATTAAAAATTTTCTCAAAAACATCTGTTTTCCTCTTAGACTAGCTTCTTCTTAATATTACTGGTATACAGGACTAGAAAGGACTTCTTTGTTCCATAATATTATTCCACATAATCTCCTGACGACTAGCCAACAGTGTTCCTTCAAAAGGTTATTGAGAATACAGTAATTTAATATTTTGTGTATTTTAAGATCATGGCTGCCCTGCTTGTTGGGGTCTGGATGGTCACGAAGGGGACATTCCCCTGCAAGCCACATAAAACCCTGTATGTATTATTTACAAATATAACATAAATTGCATCAAACTCAAGTATGGATGTATCAGCCAAGTGATCCTGTCATTCAACTTTTATTTTAAAAGAAAATATTAAATTTTATATTTTATTTCTTTTGAGATGTGTGGATATTAAGTTGAACAAGTCATAAAAATTAATTGCAAGAGCAGACAATAACAAAGACATTGTACAATTTGGACGCAAGCTAAGCATTAGCATTAAACACTGCTGTTTAACCAGTTGTGCAATTTTCCAGTTATTATAAAAACAAAAGATCATATAGTTTGACTATTAGGGGCGCTGTTCCGCAGCAACATTTGGGCTACAAAGAATCAGTACAATCAAATGTCTCAAAAGGTTACCTGTTAGTAGTGTGATCATAATAACTTTATTTATACTGGATATTTCTTAAAGTATATAAACATTTGTCTCCCAAGAAAACCAGTGAGGGCCATCCCTCATGTAATGCAGGAAGAAACCGGAGTACCCAGGGAAAACCTGCGTTGTTCGGTAGAGTCAAACTGAATGACACTCTTCTTACTTAGAGCGTGGTATATTTTAATCAAACCCTGAATGGGTTTGAACCCTGACCACAGTGGTAAGAGGCAAGTGGTTTAACCACTGGGCTACCGACAATCTCTTTTCATATAGATCATATTTTGAAAGTTAATAAAATACATTCAGTGTTACACTGAATGTAGTTTATATAATGAAGAGAAACAATATAACTTCTGGAATGTGTTCAGTCTTGATAAGTGTTGGTGATTATACTCATGAAAATGACCATTTTCATCTTAATCTAGGAATCATCTCTTACCAAATATGGTGTCCATTTCTTGATGTAATCTATCTTGTACGTCAGGATGAGTTGCTATCATGTAACTAGCCCAGACAGCAGCTGCAGCAGTTGTATCATGACCCTGAACATGAAACACAAACAGTGTTGTATTAAACCTTAATTATGACGTACGTAGCAAGTTAGATTTATTCATAATTTCTGAATACAAAATATAATCATACCTGCACAAGAACAAATGAGCAAAATATGGACAACTTTGAATGTTTTGACTCATATTTAGAGAACTGTAGAAGGAATTATACATGTATCAACATGCAGTGGTGTGACACTGAATGCGACATAAATCTCATATTTTCTGTTCAAAGATGTTAACCTTGGCTTGCACTAGGATATGGTGACTCTGGAAGTCAAAAAGTTAATATAATTAATGTTGGGATTATAGCATAGTCATATAATCGTACGTAATGCCAGGGGATGTGACTCCCATCAACTGCAGGGGTTGCAATCTGAAACCAAACACTGTTCTCCTATTACATTAATATATATACCAATCCTCACTCAGCCTTTTACTGCCAACGTTCGCACAGTGAACAGTGAAGCACCATCACTCTAGCAAATTATCCCCCCCCCACTCCTAAATAAACACCTTACATGTACCATACCCATGTTTACATGTAATACTCTACTCATACACAATGCTCTAATCTCACATACATATGCACCACACGTTAAAAAATGGGCACCACGCACTCCATTGTCAGGACACCCACCTAGGGCGTGCTCCATGACATGGTTGTCTGCTATGACACCTGCCAATTATCAGACATAAAAATTAAAAAACAAAACAAAAAATAAACCCCACAGAATCAAATAAAAGAGTAAGAATGAGCAAATGTTATCAATAAACACAGTAAGGGGGGCTGCCGACACAGGGCTTGCTGGCTGTAACCAGACATGGGGGGCATAGACCACAGCAGTGCGAGACTCACACGCAGACCCTGCACTGCCAAATGCTCTGCCCTGTTAGCTGTAAACACCCCTGCAGGTGGCTGGCAACACTCGGGTACCACGCCTTCCATGACATGACGTCCCTCAAACAGGCGAGTGGCTTCATGACATGGCTGTTCACTAGAACACCTACACATGGAGCTCGTTCCCCCCTTCTTTAATGGCACATCTTGTCACTGAGTCATCATTTATTGGCATTAATGTTAGGATATTAAAGATTTCAATAATCTGCTTGGAAAACAAAATGTAATTGTTGGGATGGGAATGGGGGATTAGGGGTGGTTCTTATGAGATTTGACAGATTAAAATTAAAAGAGCAATTGTCTCACCTCAAACAAGAATGTGTCCACCTCTTCCCTGATATCAACATATGTAAAACTGGGATCGGCTTCATGCATATACAACAACATATCCAGAAATGCCAGTCGTTTACGTCCACCAATGCCAATCATTTCAGTCTCCTCTGATACCTTGGTTGTTCCTTCTGCTGACAGCTGCTTGTGAAGTTCCGCAGATCTCTCATGGATAACCTGTCAGTAAAATATTGGGAAGATCATTAATGTGTTACTCACTGAGTAAATAGGTTCACAAAAATGTGGATTTTTGCTATCAGTTAGTGCATTATGTACATGTGATTTGAAGATCTGCTACACATTTTGGTCAGTAAAGCCTGTAAAATAGTTATCAGGAAATTTGTAAGGAGTTGTAAAAATTGTAGAACTTCATGAATTTGATGACGTGAACAGAAGGGTTTGATGTTGGTGTGTTCATTTGATATGAAATCAGTTGTAATTAACTATTACAGATTAGTATAAAAAAAAATTGTGTAAAAAATTGTATCCTTAGAAATATTCTAAAATGACTACACTAAGTTTTCTATGTATATGGTCTAAATACAAGATCTACATAAAGGCCAGTAACCATCAAAAACAATAGACTATTCTACAATGTTTTCTTGCTACTTTTCAAGAATTTGTGTAAAAATTTGTTTTCATGATTCCATCAGTGGGCAGCTAAATGTGTCTTATTTGGAGACAAATGACAAATGACACTGATTAGTCACTACTGTATGTCTGATAATGAGTCACTGAGTCATATAGTAAAAAGACAAACTTAGATCACCACAAACTAAAACCACTATATTGTTGAATGCTGAATATTATATAACTATGTAATAGTTGCGTGCTTTGTAACAATGATGTTATACTACATTGGAATTTAGTCTGGATTCCAACGAAGTATCGATTTATCTCTAACTTGAGTTTTGACGAAGGATAGCACTAGACTAGAATGTAGTAGACATTGAAAGAAAACAATCAAACACAGCAAATGACTTGACTGCAGTGTAATATCACAAATGTTATTATCTAGATCAGTTTGTTATATCAAGTCTTTTCCACACTTAGGCCAAAAGTAAAAATTGTTTGGTTCCGGTTACCCAACCCCACCTAGTTTTTCATAGTGGATGCGGAAACTGACATCAACAAAAGACAATATATCAAACTGTTCTTCAAATCTGTAATGGCTGTACATCTGATGAGAAGAAACCAATAACACAGAGGCCATTTGGAAAACAATGGAAAACCTGAACTAGACATTCACACATGAAAAATAAAATACAAATGAAAAATAAAATTAAAAAAATCTACCGACCTCATCTATTTTAATATTGACCCTAATTGGAACCACACAATTTGTTTAGGCCTTATCTACAACACTCACTCCAGTGGTGTTACATGTCATGTTGTACTTGAGGATTCAATATACTTTTTTTTTTTATTTGTTTTTATTTGCGGGTTCTCTAAAACTTTACAAGTCTATATAAAATGAGTACAGAAACTGAAATGTGGGAAATACAGTAATACATATACTATGACAGGGATAGGGAAATGATTTACACTGTGAGGCCTGACCATTTGTCAATAAGTTTTCCATATATGTCATTTCTTTTGGAAATATACAGTTCAGTCTTCATTGTCATTTTAATATTCAAAATAACTAAGTTTAAGGATGGTATAGTTTTTTAAGTTTGCAGTCAAAAATTGTTTTCTTTACAATCAGTAACAAATGATTTAGGAGTAATGAGAAGGCAGTGTTACCTAACAGAATTTGTTTAGCTGATACATTTTTTTGGGCTCCAGTAAAAGAGTCCCACAACATGGTAAAGCTGTTCCAGATACACCTGACACTATCACACTCAACAAAAAGGTGTAACAGAGTTTCTTCTGTTTGTTCACAAAATGTACAAAGACTATTTTTTGTTCGAGGAGGATTCATTTTGTATAATCTTATGTTTGTGAAAATCAGATTATGCACCAATTTCCATTGAAAATCTTGAAGTTTGGATTCCATAGACACTTTAATGGTAACAAAAATATTTCTGACCATTCTTCATCTTCAATGGAGAACATTTGTGAAAAATACAGTATACTCTTTGCAGGTATGAAATACTTGGATGAAATGTGTTTTCTAATATCTCTAACCTTACAGCTAGATAAACGAACAAATTTATTTCTTAAGAAAAGACCAACTGGTAACTCTGGTTGAACTAGTAAAGGTTTACACTCCTTCCAATGAGATGGGATAGCGTCAAGGATACCTAGCCAAACCATAAAGTGATTTAAGTTACAACCAAGCTCCTTGAGATCAGTTTGATTTTTAAATCTAGAATTCTCTCCAAATATGTCAGCTAAATAGACAACACCTTTCCTATACAGGTACGAGTTAAAAACTGGTTTGTTATTTATGAGAATATTGATTTTATTCCAAATAATCTGCTCAGCTGTGGAGGTGGAGGAAAACAGACTGATTTCATGCCAATAGTGCAACATGCTCCTATAGAAATCTGGAAGCCAAACAGGCAGATACTTCACATTATAATTACATCTGAAAATTATCTGTCCTCCAATATCTTTAGTGAAGTAAGAGAAAAAGAGTTTCCAAGGATGTTTAACTGTATCTGAAAGGTAGCGATTGACCCATACAATTCTGTATGCTTTATACAGTGAGAAAATGTCGATCATGCTGAAACCCCCTTCCTTTATGTCTCCAATTAAAGTATTCCTACTGACCCTGTCTGGGCCATTCCATAAGAATTAATGAATAATGCTATTGATCTGTTTCAAATCACTACTTTTCAAGTTAATTAAACTGAAGACATAAAGGAATTTAGGAATAATCAGAGTTTTAATAATTTAATAAATTTAATTTAATAATATGCATTTTACCAACCAATGTAAGTACAATCCGAGTCGGCATCATAAAAAAAGTGAATTCCAACAATTTTGAGGGGGTGTTTGGGCCAGGAAATACCAAAAGGATGATCAGAACGGTTCCTCCACTTCCCCAACCACCTTGCTTCAGTTAAATCTGTTTTGCCATAATTAACCCTGAGACCAGATGCGAGCTGAAAATTGTTTAGCAGAGAAAAGAGATGTGAAGTTGAATTTTCATCGGCCAAAAAACAAGTAAGGTCATCTGCAAATGCAGAGTCCTTTTCAGTTTCTCTCATTACATTTATACCTTGAATAGAAGGATTTTGTTCAATAACAACAAGGAGTGCTTCCAAACTGAGAATAACAAGCGACCTATCGGTCAGAATAGCGCCGCTGTTTTTTTTTTAATTTAATTTTTTATTTTGGTGACATGTAGAAGTGGTTCAGTTCTTCAGCTCTTTACTATGCAGTTTTGTTTTAGCGATGCAATAAAGTGGTTAGTGGTTTCATATGATGTCTCACTATAAAACACATTTTACACAGAAGTTGGTAATGTATTGTACTTTTATACCATAGTCACCATTTTATAACAAAAATTTACTGTTATGAAAAATTGCACAAAATCTCAGAAAAAATAATGACTGGGAAATGCACACAACAAAAAAAAAAAATTTTCTAACAAATTTACCAAGTCAACAACATTCAACTTGTACTAGTTGTAGTAGATATATATATAGGGAAGAAATGTATTAATCGCCATCTTAGTTTCCGTACGGCGACAATCCCCAAGTACCCGAAAGAGAGTCATTCTCAGCCAACAGGGTTTGACACTGGAGTAAAAAAGTCACTATCCCACAGGACTAGTAAAATTGATAACGTAGTAGTCCTGCAAAAAAATTGGTGGTCCTATCTTTAAGTGCTTTCGCTTGTTCACTTAGGCTCTTCATCTCTCTTAGTTTTTGCTCTACTTCTAATTCACTTTTCCAAATTGAACTGTCTATTTCTTTGTAGTTGTTTGTGCATCATCAACTCCTTACTGTAATTTTATTCTCTTTTTTATGTTTTGGAACTTCTTCTCTTTTTTTGTTGCTTTCTGTGAGTAGTTTGTCTTAATTGGAGGGGGGGGGAGTAATAAGATGTTATGTGGTCTTATTTCTAGCTTAAATACTACATAACATTTCTGGTACACATTGATCTAACTATTGCATTTTTAAAAGACAAAAAATTACCTTCCCATGGAGCAAGTCTTTATAGTGTTCTCCTTAGTGCATATTAGAATGTATTTACAACATAAAAATAAATAAATTTGAAGGTTACCAGCAGTTACAGCAAAATTTTGTTACTAATTACATGTACAAGTCACCTCGTCTATTTTCGTGTCTATGTACTTCCGGGTTGACATAAACGTTAAACGTGATACAGTCGGCCCTATAATTACTAAGAAATGACAAAACCGTTCGCAAAATAAAGTTCAGGATTTTAATTTTTCAAACTGAATATCAATATCCACTACACATTCAATAACTGGTTTCGCGTATTTAGAAATGTGCCCCAAAACATGAACACGGAACACGGAATCGTCTACACGGCACTAAAAATCCTACCTGAGGATGGGGCTAGTGTTACTAAGTTAGCAGTTTCATTGTAGGCTGTAAGCTGTACCGGTAAAAAAAACGATCATCACATCATGTAGGAAGTACAAAAACATAGAACACGTTGTTTTCTTGCTGAATAAACTCACTGAAATAACAACACGGTCAAATTGCGTCTTCGATTTTGGCAGCCACCATTGTTATGATTGAGCTTCACTTAGTTCCGTTGAACATGGCCGGGCGAACGCTGACATCCAATTTGTACAGCGTTTTTACAAAGGGAGCTCGTCAATTACCTACCGAATAATTAACTCAGAAACGTAGTTTAAATACTAACTGATCTAAAAATTACTGTTCAGAAAGACTACGCATCCGTACATAAATACGAATTCATGCGACAAAGATTTCAACTTTACTACTTGTTACAGTGTAGAGGCCAGCCTTACCCTTATTATACACATATCATCGTACAACTAATGTTATTGGCTATAATATTAGCTACATTTGAAAGGTCTCACTTGATTGGCTCATCCTTCGCTATTCCCGTTTTCAAGAGACACCCCGCCAGAATAAAGTGCTACGTGGTACAGCAATGACGCGAGATCGCCTGTTGGGCGACTTTCCCACCGGGTGTGCTTTTCGAAAACTACACAACACATGCTTTTATGACACGGAATCATAGAAAATCTACCCCGTTTCCAAACTAATCGTAATTTTATCGCGAATAGACAACCAGAGTTGGTCAAAATAGCAAATTAAAAATCAAATGAATTTTACTATGACCGTGAAATCATCATATAGCCGGTGGTTTGAATTCTGAGCTCCCTAATATACCTATCGAAAAGTCACTATCCCGTCGGACTACCTGCAATGAACATTTTAGTAACCTTTACTGGTCCTTACAGAAAGTTACTTGACTCGCAGGATAGCGGACCAGCGTGTACGTGTATGTCGAACCCTTGCCATACGTTACAGCATAGACCCTCCTGGTTACAGTGGTAACACTCGTTCATGTTCGATTAAGTGATGAAGTGATCTTTTTTTAATTTCTTTTCATCACAACAACAAAATCTGCGCGATCAAAAGTGTTGTAAACTAAACCAGAAAGAATTATCGGGCTGGCTAAACTTCCCGATGAACTGGAGTAAGGTCCAAGTCCAAGTAAGCCCCGATAGTACGTGAGAAAATCGTCTCAAACTAGCGATACAACTTTCAAAATATAACTTGACATGTTAGAGTTATACAATTCAAGACGGGTTTTCACTCGAAAACAACAATTCTGTGAATAATGACACTGAACGCAGCGATTTCTCAGACGATGTTACCACTGCACTGTAACGTATGGCTGACAACGACTTGCTTCTATCTGGGTTAGTCCCTCCTGCATCCGGGTACTTGGGATTGTCGCCGTACGGAACTACCACATCGGTAATTTTGACGCTGTAATTTTGCCACCAATATTGATCGTACAAAAACAAAACTCCATAAATGAACCACAAAGTACTTTCCCTTTCAAAATGTGGTAATTTTAGAAAGAGTATTATCGTTTTTATTAACGACTGACTCTGTCAAAAATCGTTCGATACACTTCAGTTCAGGCATGGAAGACTTCTCACAATGATAATGAGGTGCATATACTGGAATTAACCATTCTGTAGGAGGGGTGGAGAATTGGATTTGAAGTTTACAAACAAACCTTTTTCGAACAAATATTTGTCATTTGGGCGCACAATGCGTAGAATTAAGACTATAGCACATATTACATTGCTTGTTTGACGTCAATAGTGTCTTTTGAAAAGTTGCACTTTACCTAAAGTCTCGCGGACTGATTTCCAATATGGCGTCGGTCATAATGCTCATTAACATATTCATTTTTTTTTCAAATTTCAAAAAAAAAATCATAAAAAATAGAAGAGAAGACGTGCTGACTTGAAATTAACAAATCTAAGTAAGCTACCCCCTGTGCATCAACACACCAGATATCGAAGCAATCTGACTTGAAGTTTATGAGGAGTTGATGAAAATGTCATTTTTGGAAAAAAAATCATAAAAAATTGAAAATGGCACAGATCAACTTGGCATGAACAAATCTGAATAGCCTCCCCTCAGGGAACATGCACACCAAATATCGAAGAATTCTGACTGTCACTTTCAGAGTAGAAAGTGAAAATATAAAAGTTTGACGGACACCTATGATTCACTCTACTCTCTATACCTCAATACCCACCTATACCTAAAGCTACGCTTTCAGCTTTCGCTGACAGCGGAGCTAAAAAGTGCAGGGGAAAGGGGGTCATGCTGACGCACATCCCTTTCTATATTAAACAGGTCTGTGCTGATACATTGATTTAGGACACAACTAGAAGGTTTGGTATAGAAAGTCTTAACCCAATTAATAACAGAGGGGCCAAAATTGAAGGTAAGAAGAGATTCAAAAAAAAAGTCCCATTCTAAGCTGTCAAAGGCTTTTTCAAAGTCAATGGCAAGAAGATTACCTGGAAGATTACGATATTTTGTGTACTCCATGATTCCCTCAATAACCCGAACACAATCCCCATAGAGCGACCTTTTGTGAAGGCTGAGACTTGCTAATGACACTTGGCAAAACCTTTTCCAGACGTTTAGCAATACATTTAGCACCAATTTTGTAGTCTAGGTTTAACAAGGTAATAGGACACCAATTTTGTAGTCTAGGTTTAACAAGGTAATAGGACACCAGTTTTTAATCTTTGTCTTTTCCCTTTTTTCTATGAGAGTTATCACACTTTGCTTTTGTGAGGGAGACAACTCCCCCCTATCATATGCTAAATTTAAAGCGTTTACCACAGAGGTACCAACTAGAGGCCAAAGGTTATGTAAAATTCACTGGTAAGGCCATCATTGCCAGGGGTTTTATTTTTTGGCATACTCCTCAGTGCAGCCAGAGCTTCATTAAAAGAAATCAGACCCTTACAAAAGGTCTTCTCCAAGTCACTAAGCTTGGGTAAAGCAACATTGTGAAAAAATTCAGTACAAGAGTTTACAGGGTGAACAGTGTGATGAGATTTATATAACTGTATGTAAAAATCCTATCATTTAGTAACTGAATAATCTGAGATTTCTTTGAATTAGCCTTCTCTAATCCTATGAAATATTTAGTATTTTTTTCCCCCATTTCGTACCAATTTGCCCTCGACCTGACAGTGCTCCCTTCGACCTGGTAATAGAACTCAAGCTGCAATTCTCTCTGGACTTCCTCAATCTTCATAAGTGTATCAGGGGAATTATCAATTGCAAAAAGCTCTTCCAATGTATTTAATTTAGTTTCCAGAACATAAATCTTATCCCTCCTTTGATTTGCTTTTGCCTTTCCATAAGATATGGAACATTCTTTAATTTTATACTTGAGGTAGTCCCAAAGAGAACATTCATCCTGGGAATGATGTTGATTTATCCACACACGAGAAAGTTGCTACTGATAAGGTTAACAAAATCCTCTTCGTATAAAAAACTGTTATTGAACTTCCAGTAAGATTTAGCCAATTTGACCCGACTGTCTCCAAACTGAATTCTGATAGCAGAATGATCAAAAAGGACTGATGGCATAATATCAGCGCTAGCTTTATACACTGTCTGTTGAAGGGAGCTGCTTACCAGAAAATAGTCAAGTCGGCTCTGAATTAGAGATGGGCGCAACCTATGCCACGTATACCTCCTCAAAAGAGACATGCCAAATGTCTACCAGGTCAGAATCTGAGCCAGGGTTTGTACACTTAAAGCAAAACAAAATTCCAGGACTTTCCAGGGGTTTTTCGTCAGTTTTCCAGGGGTATCTATATTGATTTTGGCAATTTTCCACGGGTGTTGACACTAAAGTATATTTTTTGAATGACATCTAATTGTCTGATGTGGACGAGAAAAAATTATCAACAGTTCCCATAACATGTCACAAAACATTTTCAAGACAATCGACACTATGCAAGACGTTGGTTTCAAAACCACGTTTGCACACTAAGATTAACAGAGAAACCGCTGTCCTATCCCCTAAGTAGCCGTTTCGTCAAGCTGGTGCATTGATCTTGTAAGATTGAGTCGCAGCATTCGTCAGTCTAATTCAGACATATCCAGAAAAATAAACTAAAAACTCGAGTTTTGTCCTCGTTATTGTATGGTTTGATGTTACTAGATTTATAAGTCACCTAAAATAATTTTTTTCTTCAAAGTTTTGAATGAAAACGTCATTTACGTAACGAAATTTTGAGCTATGAATAACTGAATACATTCATCGCTTGCGTCTCGATGTTTATATACGGATGCCACGAGTTGCGGAACATCGCGATTTCTCAACTCAACTTGACCATTGACGAATGTTACTGTACCGACTACATAAACCAGTAGTTTATTCTTTTAGAACATGTAACACAAATCCACATTTATCGACGACATAAAAGTCACAACCGTACTTCCACAACCCGGAAATCCAACTGCACTTCCCTAGGCCCTAGTATTGCCATGCCTGAGCTTGTAGTATGTCGACTCGTGCTCCGAACTTGTAACAATTTCTAATCGTGGTTGATGATGCTTTGATACTCGCTACAATGTTACGATAATCTTGTTAACAGACCTACTGTTACCCCCGGCCAAGATTGTTACAATATCATATCCCTGAAATGACGACTGGGAGATGGAGTAGCAATATACGCAAGATCGCAACAAACACTGCAGCGCTCATTCAACTGTGCTAGGCACAGTCTGTGGGGCAAAGTGTCTCGTGGAACGATCGTTTGACTGTCTGGGTTTAATTGGCGTGAATTTTGATTCACCACCGTGGCGAAAGACTTTGAAAATATTTTCGCCATTTCACATTTACGAGATTCAGAATCATATGAATGGGTGGCTCGAGCACAGACATGACGATCGTCAATATTAATCGATCGATTGATCCAGGGTTTTCCAGGGTTTTCCAGGGAGGGTTTGAAATTCCAGGGTTTTCCAGGGTTTTCCAGGACTGTGCGAACCCTGCCAGTGAGCAGAGTTGTGACAACACAGAGGCAGAATCCTTCCACGTAGTTGGGTTCCCCCCATTCTCTATCGAAATCAACATCAGGGGCCATATCAAAGTCACCTCCCCATATAATTTCTCTATCTGGTTCGATATCTAAATTGTCAATCATTGAATTGAGAGTATTTAGAATAGCTACATGGTCCTGTTCTGTATTTGGTGCATACAAATTAATTAAAAGGTAGGGTTTCCCATAATTTACAACTGATACTAAGATAATTCTGCCCTCTGTGTCTGTCTCAACCCTGTTCAGGGAAAAGTCAATGTCACCAAAAATAATAGCAACCCCTCGGCTATTTGAAGTACCATGAGAGAAAATGTAATGACCAGAAAACTGACGGGGCCAAATAAGTTCGTCCTTTGAACAGCTGTGGGTCTCTTGAAGAAATATGATACTGTTTTTTTTTTTCTTGTGAGCCAATGAAAAATGTCTAATTTTCTAAACCCTCCCAACCCCCTTGTATTTAGTGAAATAATGTCAAAATTCTCTCTCATACCTGTATGCAGAATTTGTTTTTAAGTTGTTATAGTAAGTGTGAAAGTTACAATTATGGGAAAATGAAAGTGAAAGAGAACCCGCAATTTTGCTAAGCACAGAGAAACAAATACAAAAAAACACAAGCTCACAAAAACATACAGGACAAAACAAGACACCCAAAGATACAACACAAAGGACAAAAAATCCCACCTTATTTGTGGTGCTAGGTGTAGAAATCTATGTAGATACTACATTTTTTCTGTCCTTTCTGACTTTTAGTCAGTTTATCAGTCATTTTGTCAAACCTATTTCTTTAGCTATTTATTTTGTGATGTGTTAAATTGATTTGTAATTCAAGATTTCAATAAAATTATTATTATTTTTACAGTATATACTAAATTTTTAATTATCTTTTAATGATGTATCTTCCCAGGGTACCCACCAACACTGTGGTATATGTTGAAATCTATGCACATTCTACCAGACCCTCCCCCCCCCCCACACACACACACACACACACACATCTCTCTCTCCCTCTCTCTCTCTCTCACACACACACACACACACACACACACACACACACACACACAGTCTTGGATTCTCACATTTTTTGTAAAAACACTGCTTGGTGCAAGGTTCTATTGAACTACAAAAACTGACCATTGTAGAACACCCTGAAAACTTGAGATTTTCTTCCAAGAATTTATTGACTCTGTAAGCAGAAATGTTTGGTTACCTTGTTTGTCATTCCATGTAGTATTTTCAGATACTTGGTATGACGTTTACCACCATCTGTTAGATTATACAAAGAGTCTGGCCAGTACCACGGTGTCTTCATACGGTCTTGTACAATTTCACTAATTCTAAAAAAACAACAGCAGGGAAATAAAATGTGCTGTTAACAAAGTAATAATTATCCCCAGAAAAATATCCAGTACAGTTTATGTAAAAACTAGAAACATGTGAATATATAGAATTTTATTTTCATTTACACAATATTTCAACATAATGTGCTAATATAGAACTAACATTTATGGTACTCTTTACAATTTGTCCCTCCAAAATGGAAAATTTAATACTTTCTAGAATTGTAAAATGTACTGATTGGTATACAAACAAGTAGAATACTTTCCATAGACAGATCTCAAGCATGTGTTGGATATGAGATTAAAATTGTAAGTGTAAAAATAGTGCCAAAGGCATTGTAGCACAACTGTACAGTTTTTAAAAATGTTTTCCCATATGCTGATCCATACTAGGTATAGGTGTTCATTTGCTGAATGATTATCCATACATTCATTTGTCTACTTATCCCTGTTATCTTTGCAATATATGTGATCACTTGGCTGTTGCTATGGGCATGGTCTTGTTGCTAGGCACATTTGCATACATTTTTTGAATGTGTCTGTGTTATCTTTGCAAAATATGTGATCACCTGGCTGTTGCTATGGGCGTAGTCATGTTGCTAGGCATATTTGCATACATTTCATTTGAATGGTTATTCATTTGTCTATCAATTCCTATTGTTATCTTTGCAATATACATGATTATTTGGCTATTGCTATGGGCGTGGTCTTGTTACTAGGCAAATAACATACATTTTTTGAATGTTTATCCAATTGTCTCTCCATCCCCATAGTTATCTTTGTGAAATACAACACTGATTGGCTGTTGCTATGGGCGTGGTTTTGTTGCTAGGCAAATTTACATACATTTTTGGAATGTTCATTCAATTATCTATTAATCCATGTTATCTTTGCAATATATGTGATGATTTGACTGTTGCTATGGGCATGGTCTTCTTGCTAGGCAAATTTACATATATTTTTTGAATGCTTATTCAATTGTCTTGTTGCTAGGCACCCAAGAATGTTCCCACCAAATTTCAGACCGATCTGCTCAATAGTTTTTGAGTAAGTTTTTTGACCAAAAATTACATTTTTCGACCCAAATCACACACCGGTAGTAAGATCGTTTTGATTTGAACAATTTCCCAACTAGACACCCAAGGTAATACACCCATCAAATATCATGGCAATCGGTACATGCAGGAAATTTAACCTGCCAAACACAGTATGATCATGGAGGTCTTGATATGACTATTTTTCTTTCCCCATAAAATGTGACTTCTTATTCTTTGTACAAACTGTTTTTTGCAATGCCTAAGGATTGTGAATTTATATGAACCTGTTTTAATCATAGTGTCTAAGATTTAATTCAGCTGTGCTAAAAACAGGCCTAGGTTGCCAAGCAACCTCAAACAGATGTTAATCTTTATGGCATTGACACTGATATGTGAAGTAGCCCATAAAAGATTTAATGATTTCATTGCATCAATAAAACAAGAATCTTTCATTTCCAGGCTGAAATCAAAGCATTTTGTAATACAACAAATCATATTTTCAAACGTAAAATGCACATTTCTGATGCGATCATTTTCAATTGAACAATTTCCCAACTAGACACCCAAGGTAATGGACCCATCAAATATCATGGCAATCGGTTTAGCGGTATTTGACTTTAAGTTGTTCACACACACACACACACACACACACACACACACACACACACACACACACACACACACACACACACACACACACACACACACACACACACACACACACACACACACACACACACACATACACACACACACACACACACACACACACACACACACACAGACAGACGTCGGGTGATCCCTATTGCACTACTGAACCTCAGTTCAGTTGTGCTTAAAAACAGTAGTCTAGTTCCTGATGACCGTGTTCCGATTTTACAACATTATTTCCCACGTCATACGTCTAGTCAATGTCGTTACTCTAGGTGTTAAACGTCAAGCGCTCATTAATATTCATTTGGTACAGCTGTGAACTGTACAAACATAAAACTGAACTGCACCTCAGTACAAAATCATGTGGTGATGCAATGTCATCATGTTTACATGAACGCTGTGGGAATGGGATAGATTCTGACGTAATGTGTGAAGATAACATTGTGTAAAATCGGAACACGGTCGTCAGGAACGAGACACTGATGTGAAAACCCAGGACTGTATCATGGACCTGTAATGGCCAATCCTGGATTTGAATTTAAATTTTGGTTTGAAATTTGGTGTGGGCAGAGCTGTAGAAAAGTTGGTCATGAACAAATGAATGATTCTATATTATATAATTCACGTCCTCACAGATAAGATAGCACTACTACAGCATGAACCCAGGACTGAATCATGGGCCTTTAAAGGCCGATATTGATTGATCTACTTACCCAAAGACAGCCTTGACATAATCACTACTGCAGTCAGTCTGAGCATTGATGTGAATACCCATTGCTGTCTCTGTGTCAAAATAAATCACAGAAATTTATATGAATTTATTGTGAGTTTCTTTATATCATTAATAATACCCAGGAATGACAAACCAATAAAGCTATGTTATAACATTACAATGTTGACTTAATACAGAAATAAAGATATGAAATAATGTGAGCATTTACAGCTACTATTTAATGTGATATGCCATATCGTTATACCGACGTTTTACTCATTTTGCATGTAAGGATCACAAGACAGTACCCAACATTTTTGGAAAAATGCAGGCTAGAACTTGGTCATCATCACGGAATGTATGACTATGCAGCAGTGTGTCCTCTAATGACAGCCAAATTTTGTCACAAGTTGTTGTGGGTTAGTATGATAAAAACTGGCATTTCTTGTGAGTCACCACATAGTAAGAGATAGGGGAACATCAAATTTTGGTGTGTCACTAGAAATTGTGTGGGTCATGCAGTGGCACATCAAATTGGCTTAGGGGCACACAGCTATGAAGGAAGCCTTGCACAAAATGTGTAAAAGAATGCTGTATATTCTTAAATAACCATTACACCCAGAGGTTAGGTAATTGTTCAATTAATGGTAGTCACTGATAAAACAGTACAGCGAGTGCAACATGGCAAATGAGTCAATATAACCTAGTGTCTGCTGTCTTTACACTACAGCATACTCAGCTATTCTGGCCCTCATTGCATCTGGCCTCAACACAACTTGCACACATCACTCCTAGTTGCCAAACCATGAAATCTTTTATCCCTCTGATAACAGGAAATGCAGCATTTTGAAATACTCAGTAGAGCATTGAAATACTCCTCAGAGCCTTCGCTGTTGGTGGATGACAAACTGACACATACTTGGCAAGGTGAATCTCATATTTCACTTCAATGAAGCTTTCTAAACTGGCCCTAAAAATTGCTACTAGATTTCAAATCTACCCACTGTGTCAAAGGGTGTATATCCTACAGTGTAAATCAATATGAGCTCAGTATGTAACATAACAACAGGATTGACCAATCACAAAGGACAACATTCTATGATTAATTTACCCATGATCCATCTCTCCACAGCCGCATTTTTGCTAAGGTTGGGGAACCCCGGTAACAGAAAGGGGAAAGGGGTAAAAATGGCCGTGTTTCCTCATTCAGTCTGTGGACTGTAATTGCTTGGGAACCCCAGGTAAAATGACATGGGAACCCCAAGTAAATTTTACCTACTTACTGCCTTTAGCAAAAACATTGCCACAACATCATGTTATCTAAGTGCTTGGAGTTGAGGCTACTTGGTATTGAAAACAAAATTATGGTTTGAATATACTAATCTGTTGGGCATATATTGTTAAACATATTTTGACCAAGATGACATGACATAATCACCTAACAGCAAATGGTTATAAACTACTCAGAAAATGTCAACTGTATGACAAGATATTGTATCACCTACTGTGTATATCAACATATGTATCATTCACTACCTTTTACAATATCATGAATATGTATTATGGCATAATAATGAACTCTGAACTTAGCAACAGATGAATTATGAATTTTGCAATGAGCTCTGACCTTACCACATATGATATCCAGAACACAATGGGTTATGACTGGAAAGATATCAAATTCTCCTTTTCCAATCATCGACCGCAAGTTTTTCACAAAGAAAGTTGATTGGTCATTGAAGACTCCAACAAAATCATTCAAAATCTTGAAGTGAAAAGTTGGCGTCAGTAATTTTCTTCTGCCCTGCCATTTCTCACCAGTACTGTGATAACACAAATTTAATGATGAACATTTGTGATTGGGCTATGTAGTCAGTTGTTTTAGGCAACCAACTTAGGGAGCCTATTAAGTCATTTCAAAGTATACTCCACTTTGTTAATAATACTTGGGCCTCAAAAAATTTGTATGATTCTGATTACACTCAATTTTAGAATAGGTGGGTAGGTAGATTTGTTTCCGTATGTGAGTGTCTAGTTCAGGTAGTTATGTTTGCCATTGTTTTCCATATGGTTACGGTTTCTTCCCATCAGATCTAAAGCCATTACAGGTTGGAAGAACAATTTTATATTGTCTTTTCAAGTTGATGTCAGTTCCTGCACCCACTATTTCTTGTGAGACTTCACAATTTTCGCGATTTTATTAGATTTTTTCTCAAATACGTAAAATAAGTTTAGGGCCAGCATTGAAAAATTAGGAGGGGTTGGGTAACCGGAACTAAACAATTCTTTTTTAGGCCTAATACTAATATCTCAACAGCCTCTACTTATCAATTTGAGGGTGACGAAGCTAATAACATTTGTAGATGAAATAAATGAATTTACCTGGTAAGTAATCCTGTACCAAGCCATGGATGTAAGAAATCATAAACAAATGCCTTTGTGATGTGTTTGTTGCTGTTGAATATCACCTTGAAAAAGAGAAACAGATCATTTAAGTTATGTAATCATCATCATCATCATCACTGTTGTCATCGTTGTTGTCGTCGTCGTCATCATCATCATCATCATCATCATCATCACTGTCATCATCATCATCATCATCATCATCATTGTTGTTGAGGCTGTTGTTGTCATGATCATTAGAATAAGAATTAAGAAAAATTACCATAGATAAATTTTATATGTTGACATTATTTGAGAAAATGATACAACAAATGCATTTTCCAGCAAGGTTATCACAAAGTATATATATAGTACTCAGGGAATTAAAAATTATCAATTTTTGAAAATTCTCAAAATTAGACAATTTGAAAAGAAAGAAAAACTTGGAAAAGGTAGAAAAACACATGACAAAAAGCTAGGTTACTATGAAATAAATAAACCATTCCTTCTTAAGTTCCACACTAGATTTTAATCAGCTGTATGGTCATGTACTTTGAACTGTAAAGTAGACCACACTGATAATGTATAGGCAACTCAATCTATGTTTGTTACTCTGACCAGGTGGACATTGAACTTTCAAAGACACAAAAAAATGATCCACTTGTTGGGTAACAATAGAGAGAAATATGATTGCTAACTTTGACCTCAAAGACATTATGTTGAGATATATCATATGAGTAATATGCTAATTTGATGTCATGGATACAGATGACTCACTTGTTACCAAACAAGAGAAATTATGATTGTCACATGATGTAGGTACTTTGACCACACAGTGAAAATATGACAACAGTATATGGATATGGGAACATGGGGGGGGGGGGGGGGGGGGGGTGATGATGATAATGGCCTCTTCCTAAATATTCAAAAAGCTATGGCAAACAATATCCTCTATACTGGAGTTCTAGAATTTCTGTTTTCAACAATTGGTCACTTAACTGAGATTTGTCCCAGCAATACCTATTTTGATTTTCTAAACATAAAATTGACACATATTTGTATTTCAAACTTATGACACTTATAACCCGATTCCTGGCCAAAACAATAATTGGGGATGGGGTGGGGGTGGTGGATAATGTCATGTATGAGATATGTACAGTGTCACAATTGAACATATGCTTATTTGTAGATTGACATTGCATTTTATAAACAGACTATACCTGTGAGACTACAACATGAGTAGATAAGGACACTTCACAAATGCTGACTCATCACAGATGAAAACAAAATACAAGTATTTTATCATCAATGACATCTGATACTAAGGGGTAGACCATTTGATATCCTGGTGGAGGGGGGGGGCTTGGAAGATTGGTGGAGAGTCATTATTTTTTTCCCACCTGCGTGCCTGTGAATTATTTTTTTTTCTCCTTCGCCTAGGCTGGCAACTTTTTTTTTCTTTGCTTCTTTGAGATATCCAGATTTTTTTTACACCTATGTTGAACTCCTACTTTTGTTGCCACAATTTTCTATTTGGTTTTCGCACAGGGTAATACAGAGAGTAAAGAGATGCTGTTCTATCACACACAGATTATATTTAGAAAATTACATATTTCAATACATGTTTGATTTTCAATTAAATAGACATCATTGACAGTTTTTATCCCATGGTATGATAACACACTGAAAATGCAAATCGGAAACTTGATTGGTGAGCTCAAACATTCAGACAGACCGGTCAGTTTCTCCAGCCTGGGGGATAGGGGGTGGTCAGTGTTTTTTTTTAATTGGGCTGACAAAAAGTCACTGATGCCCCCATGAATAAAGTTTCATAGCATCTTGTCAGTAAGCTGTAGAGGGAAGAGCTTTGAGATTGGGATATGTCAACCTCTTGTGTGTGTGTGTGTGGGGGGGGGGGGGGGGGGTTCTAGGGGGTCTGTCCCTAGAAGCCCTGCAAGATTTTTACTCCTAAAGCCAATATTTAGGCTATTCACAGACACTTTCAGACAATAATTTGCAAGCTTTACAAGACAGCTCTAACATGTAAAAAGCAACTACTTAGGGTTGAAACATTTTTGAAATAAAGTTTCATAGCATCTTGACAGTAAGAGGTGGAGGGAAGAACTTTGATTTGAGACTGGAACATGTCTACCTCTTATGGGGTCCTAGAACTTAGAAGCTTTTGAAGTTTTTTTTACCAATTTTGGTGAATCTTATTGTTGGTTTAACGAATGAGTGGCCTCTGGGGTGAGGGAGTCCAAGGGCTTTCCCCCTGGCAGATCTGGAGTTTTCTGTTTCTATTTAGGCAATTTTTAGGTTATTCATAGCCTCTGAGGTTATATTGCCAAGCTTCGAAAAGAAAAGAGAAGAAAATATGACTTTTTGAATAGGTTTTTCATGTTATAAAAGTGGGCCTGTAACATTGGTATAGGGGCATTAATATTGCATGTATAGTAAAGTTACTGATGTGTTACAGCACTTTAGGTATACCTATAGTGTACAATAGAAACTTGAATTTGAGTTGTGGTGTTGATACATGTAGTGTCTGAAATAGGAAGTATATCATCCCTTCTGACAAATTCACACTGAAGTGACTAGAACAATTTAGATTAAGTTCTTTTATAAACTATCTAATAGTATGAAGATTACCATTACAAAACCTTCAGGTTCACTTTTGCCCCAAAGTGCAAGATAAGTGAAGCACTGGTTGTGAAACAGCCAAACATTTACATGACATGTTCTGTAAATAGTGTGGTAGCTTGGTAATACATGTACATGTATATGTATAATTTTATGCATAGTTATGTTTGAACCCTTACATGAAGTAATAATTAAAAAAATTATGAAACAGAGACAAGAGCAAATATATATATATATGTACCACAGGCCAACAAAACTGACTGGTCCCTGACATATGTTTGAAAATGTTTGTCGTTATCTGACAAGTGTCCTGGTTGGAGAGGTACGAGCAGGTTGAACAGTACACTTGAATTTGTGCATAATTTCCCTGCCAAGACTTTTTTTTCTAGCAGCAGTGGTCCATCTTTTTTTCACCCCCCCCCCCTCGGATATCAAATGGTCCACCCCAATTGAAACTTTATGCATCAGTGTACTATTAACCTGCGCTTAGCTGCAACTGAGACATTTTTTCATCAAATAACCAAAGATATATTCACTAAAACTTTGTCAACTGCAGGTACTTATAAAAAGACATTGTATGTGTTAATTAGCAGTCATTATTATCTGTAGGTGGTGTAGTGATAAGTTTAAATATTGAGCAAAAGCTTGGTTTTGAATCTGTGGCTTTGTTAAAACTGTACTGGTTGTAACTGGAGTATCATTTTTGGATCAGACAAGTCCACAATATATTCACTGAAAATTGTTAAAATACCACATTGAATAAATAGATATTGTACATGTTAATCAGTGTTCATTATTACCTATAAGCAGTACAGAAACAGAAACAGGTTGAAAATTATGATTGCTGTTGAGGGTAATGTTTTTACGGTGTGGATCCAATTTGATTTGATTTATTGTGTATACAGCTACAAAAAAAACATGTTTACAACAAGCGACCTATCGGTCAGAATAGCTCTGCTGTTCTTTTTATTTTTTATTTTGGTAACATGTAGAAGTGGTTCAGTTGTTCAGCTCTTCACTATGCAGTTTTGTTTTAGCGATGTAATAAAGTGGTTAGTGGTTTCATATGATGTCTCACTATAAAACATATATATACAGAAAGTTGGACCTCCTTGCAGGTGCAATCGGTTTAGCGGTTTTGACTTTAACTTGTTTACACACACACATACACATACACACACACATACACACACACATGCCGGGTGATCCCTATAGTACTACTGAACCCCAGTTCAGTTGTGCTAATAAAACTACACAAACATTTATTCATGGTTACGAATTTATGTTCTCTTGAAAGCCATAGTTGTAATACATCACGTAATTCACTGATTTTTGGGGATAAGTGCTTTGTATAGAACATACCTGCAGAAGATTTACAAACCTGCTGTCCCATGGTTGTCATACATGGTGACATGACATTTACGAAGATTCTATATGACTGTAAGGACTACGTTCAAATCCTATCTCTAGCTCTGTCAAGGATTTTACTACGTGCCTCAGCACCCAGTATATCATTCAATTCAAATCCACACGTACTACAAATCTTCGTTCATGGATTTTGAAAAACGTAGAGAAAGACAGCTTTAAAATGTGACAAAAATCCCAAAATTTGTGAATTTTCAGGAAAATTAGTCTAAAAATGACAATAAATACAAATACAGATGTGCAAATGTAGTTTGTTTTCATTCCAGCTGATTGTCACATCTAGTGGCTTTTCCGACGACATCATAAATTCATGAATTAAGAGAATCGAAAAAACACCTAAATTTGACCAAAAATGGCATTTTATTAATATTGCTGTGATATACAATTGAAATGCCATAGGAAAAAAAAATCAAAAAGTACTAAAATTAGCAGAATTTCAATTTATAGAAATAGCTAGTTGTGAACAAGGATGTCGTGCATTACCACATTGGCAAATTTTGACGTGGCGATTTTGCCCCCAATATTGATAATACAAAATCAAAACTCCATAAATGAACCACAAAGTACTTTCCCTTTCAAAATGGGGTACAGTATTATCATTTTTATTGACGACTGACTGTCAAAAATCGTCCCCTCCAGCGATCGACCATAAACTTTCAGGCAAGGAATGATTTTATCAAATTCACGAAAGCATATACTGGAATGAACCATTATGTAGAAGGGGTGCAGAATTTGGATTTGAAGTTTACAACCCTGTTTCGAACAAACATTTGTCATTTGGGCGCATAATGCGTACAATTATGACTATACCACATATTACATCGCTTGTTTGACGTCAATGGTGTCTTTTGAAAAGTGGTAGTTTACTTAAAGTCTCGTCGACTGATTTTCAATATGGCGTCAGTCACAATGCTCATTAACATATATTTTTTTTTTAATTACAAAAAAAAAAATCATCAAAAATAGAAAAGAAGATGTGCTGACTTGAAATTAACAAATCTGAGTAAGCTACCCTCTGCACATCAACACATCAAATAACAAAGCAATCTGACAAGTAGTATTTGAGGAGATGATGAAAATATCATTTTTGAAAAAAAAAATCATAAAAAATTGAAAATAGCACAGAGCAACTTGGCATGAACAAATCTGAATAGGGAACATGCACACCAAATATCGAAGTATTCTGACTGTCACTTTCGGAGAAGATGATGAAAATAAAAAATAGCGCAAATATTGCGTTGCCACACAACTTCATGTTCAGGGCAATGATAGATATATAATTTTTTGAAGATTTAAAGTTGTAACCAAAACAAAATTTTCATACCTAATTTCCATCATCATAATCCAGCCATCCTATGTTGGAAGTGTACAAGACAAGTATAGCAACATCCTAATCAAACTTTAAAGGGATGTGTCTACAAGGTTTTGTACTTCTTTATTTTTTTAAATCAATTTGGAACCAAGTCATACCAATGTAACAGGTTTATCTTTCTTGGTTGTCTTATTGTAATATTGTAAAAGCCAGCTACATTCAGTTTATATGGGTAGGTGATGAAACAGCTGTCTTACAATATATTACATAATCCAGTCATAAACCAAACTGGCCATGCTACAGGCTTTACCACCAGAGGAAATAGTAAAGTAAACATTATAGTTAATTAACAATGTACTGTTCTCACTGTGTCAGCTATTAATGAGGACAAATCTACACATTCTCAACAAAGTTAAGCTCAATCTACTGGGTAATTTCAGAGTTGAAGATTTTTGAGGAAAAGCAATGACAAAGAATAACACTTCTAGAAACATCTCACCAAGTTTCAAACTCATTCACTTAGTATTTTTTGAGATATAAGTTTTTGACCAAAATTCACATTTTTACACCTTAATTCCATATCACTCATGGAATCATGGTATGCTTAACATATCTTCGTCCATACATCCCTAAATGCATTTCCATTAAATTTCAGCCCAATCTGCTCAGTGGTTTTGGAATTATAGATTTTTAACCAAAAAGACACATTTTCAGCCCTAATTTGCATATCACTGATGGAATCATCCCGTCATGGACAAATCTTACTTTACATCCCCTTAAGAATGTTCCCATCAAATTTGGCACCAATCTGCCCAGTAGTTTCTGAGTTTAAGTTTTTTGACCAAAAATCACATTTTTTGACCCAAATCACACATCTGTGATGCGATCATTTTGATTTGAACAATTTCCCAACTAGACACCCAAGGTAATGGACCCACCAAATATCATGGCAATCGGTTCAGCAGTTTTTGAGTTTAAGTTGTTTACACACACACACACACACACACACACACACACACACACACACACACACACACACACACACACAGACAGACAGACAGACAGACAGACACCGGGCGATCCCTATAGCACTACTGAACCTCAGTTCAGTTGTGCTAAAAAATGACGGACACCTATGATCACTTATACCTCTATACCCATATACCCACCTATACCTAAAGCTACGCTTTCAGCTTTCGCTGACAGTGGGGCTAAAAAGGTGATGAAATGCTATTCAAGGTGTACGATATTACAAGCAAGTTATTGTACCTACACAAATTATTTTCAAAAAATGTTCTAATTGCAGCTAGTGCAACTTTAAACCTATTTAATGACTTCAGTTGTTCCAGCCAATGTGCTCTCTAATGACATCCCCCCCCCCCAAAAAAAAAAAAAAAGAAAAAAAGAACTGTTTCTGGTCAGAACATTTTGTCTAAAGTGACATGAATTTTGAAAATTCTTTTAATATCATTCTCAACAAACCTGTCACTCAATCTACTATTAAATGGCAGTTACTGTTCTTTTTAATTAGTACTTTATAGCAAGTGTGTGGGGCAGATGTCATTTGCTTGTTCATGATTGGCTCTGCAGTTGTCTTCACTGAAGTAGGGAGGGTTATTTTTGTGTTTCTCTACAGACCTAGACTGCATGGGCTGGAAAAACACAAAAAAAAGACTGACATGAAGGTATTTAAGTGATGCGAGCATTGACCAGAAACAATTCTTTTCTTTTTTGTGGCCAAGACAACAATTTTTGCTGTGGGTCAAAATGATAAAATGTTTTCTTTCGTGTCAACACACAGTAAGATATAGGAAATGTTGGTGGGTGACTTTAATAGGAAAGGTGCTCTTCATCACTGGTGCACATTATTTACTCATATTTTGTTTTTATTTGGAAAGAGTTGGTCTGTTTGAAGTTTATGACACTGGTAATCCAGCCGTTTGTTTACCAAGATAGATACAAACTAAAGATGCAAACTAAAGACAAACTAAATCTAATGTACTTCAAGGTGATAGATTACACAAGTGGGTGATCTATTGGTTACTCTGTTGTGAGATTTTAATCACTCTGTGATCAACATAGTGTAAACATTGGAACTCTCAAAACATCACTGCAAGTTCATGGAACTCTAAATAAACTTGTTTTCAGCGATGCCTCCCTACTGAGACTATAAATACACCAACATCCATTCAATAGCTTATCACTGTTGCATCAACATGTTGTGACAATAGTTTTAGTTTGTGTCTATCTTAGAAAACCTGAAGGCTCAACTGTCTGGGTAATAAGTCCTTATTTATCCATATGGTTCAATATATGATGTTTGATACAAAACGTTTCAAGGTTGTCTGATAAAATTGACTATCATCATCAATTAACACACCTCAGCAGCATCAGCTCTGGATACCATGACAACAGGTCTTGGTCCAAGCCATAGTCGAAACATTTTTGATTTTTCATATTCGTCTGCCCATTTCACAACCTGATTAAAAAACTCTGGAAGAGAGGAAATAAATACATATGTATTTGTGACTTAACCATAATTCATAGTTTTCTGTTAGAATAGCCTATCACTTTGACACAAATTAACAGACCTTGGTACACTCTAAATTACAGTATAGAATAATACCTCCTACGTTGGAGATTTACGACAATTGTGAATATTAATGAGACAATTATAGAGAAGTAATGAATTTGTAATGTAATGACTTCCCTAGACGTCAAAAGAGATCTTAATTCAGATTCAAACATCAAAAGATATCTTCAGATTCAAATGTTGAAAGATATCTTCAGATTCAAATGCCATTGGATAGCCTTTAGACTATGGCAACTCAGTGAAATAAGTGTTTGCATCCAAGGTTTGCAGCACTGTTGTGCAACAATGACAGCAAAATAAAAGAACGGTCATGTATGATGTGGCAATATAGCTGCTGTAACTTTAACATTTTTCACTTTGTTTAAAAAAAATACTAATTGCCTCTTGTATTTTTTTTTTTGGCAAACCTTGACAGATAAACAGAAAAGAAAAGTGACAATTCAGTAAAATGAAAAAAAGAAGAAAATTTTTGCAAACAAAATTATTGCAGCTATACACATAGCATTGTTTGCATGGTAATGTTAATTGTGAACAATTGATAAGATCATAGGTAAAGATGGTCATAACAAGTTCAGGATAGTAGGTGTAAACTAGTCTGTATTCAGACGCCCATTATTTATTTATTTATTTATTTATTTATTTATTTCTTACTAATTATGTACATATAAATAACCCATAACATGCGATATAATAATCAGCAAGTTGATTTATTGATTTGATTTGATTTATTGATTTCACCAGGAAAAAAAACATACATAACAAATAAATTAACAAAATATATAAATTAAATTAAGTCAAAGAATATTCAATCAAATACATCAGTAATTACATGGACCTGGTGGGGGTTGTAGAAATAGTTCTACAGAACTAGTCTAGCCCACAACCCTTACAGAATGAGTTAAGTCGAAAATACTGGGTAAAACTCAGGTAGCGGAAAAATAAACAAAATGTGATAAGAATAATTGTCAAAATATTGCTTTGCATGAACGAATAAATAGGATTTTCAACAACAACAACAACAACAACAACAACAACAACAACAACAACAACAGCAAGATAGACATACATTCATACATACAGTGTACAGTGTACATTCTCTGTTCTCTACACATGATACAGAATGTGCACTACTCACTGACGAATCGAACACATAGATAAACTAGTAATCCCCTGTTACATAATCTGACTTCATCCAACGTCCAACACAGAGTGGTCCAACACACACCATGTTAAAGACGACTGTTGACAGTCGTATGTGCATTATCTCACAGATCTATAGCTGCAATAATTGTAGCGTTTTGCTGCGATTTTGAGGGGTTTTTTTCGTCTGTTTTGGCGACTTTTTAAGTTTTGGTGTTTAACCAGCTTCAAGTTTGATGCGGGTTAAACACCAAAACTTAAAAAGTCGCCAAAACAGACGAAAAACTCCTCAAAATCGCAGCAAGACGATTATTGCAGCTAACAGATCTATTAGTGTCACTATCATTATGTTGACTCCGTTCCAAATAATATCTCCAATAATTGTAGTCTTATATTCTTATATCAGTTGATCATTCATATTGTTATATTGGTTTGGGTTACTTCCATACAACAAAAAAAGACAAAATAAAGTGCCAGACAATGCACTTCCAAACACTATGACCTTTAGTGACCTTGCTATTGGAAGAGTTCTACTTCCATGGGAAGACTGACACCTAGAACAGATCAATTAGGGTCAATAAATTATTACAATGGCAGGTGTATGGTGACCTTACCCGTGCCATCACGTTCAAGTTGATGTGCATTTCCAAGAAATGGTACGGCTGGAGGTCCTGGAATTTTGTTGACTATCCGCCAAAGTTTCAAGTACTTTAGTAGTGGATAGACAATCAGTGATGCCACCACCACGATCAACGTTATTACTCCGATTGCGGCCATTGCCAAGATTATTCGTCACACCCCAGTCACTGTCAAAGGTCACTTTGAGAAGAACTTGTGTGTTTCCATACAAGAATGGCGCTATTCAACGAAGCGAATTACTCTGTGACTTTACTGTTACACCTCTTGCTTTGATCGTGTGACGTGTAAGCATATCAAAGATCGAAGTCCGTGCAAAACTCCATCGATTCCCATCGACACAGGTATATCACATGAAGCGATTGTTGCCGATGAGGGCGCTGTTTTTTGACATCTTTATCAAACAGAAGGTTGAATGAAAACTCAAGCGCCGCACTTACGCGAACTAGCCCCCCCCCCCCCCCCCCCCCCCCCGTGAGAAGTTCTTCCCCTACCTTTTACTGTCGAGATGTTATTAAACATTTTCTTTCGTAAAAATATTTCAATGCTGCTATTTTTTAATATAAAGCTTGGCAATTGTTACCCGAAATGGTCTGAATCGCCTAAAATTTCGAAAAGTGTCAAACCCCCCACAAAGTTTCTAGGAACCCCATGAGATGTGTACATATTCCTATGTCAAACTTTCCTCTTCAAATCAAATTGATGTCACATTAGGATCCAATATGGCCGCTGAATACTAATTGAATTCAGCATCCTGTTTTTCTAAATCGTTTTCTTTCTGAGTGTGTTAAATATCTCTTGCATCTAAAAGAAGCTCCCTTAATTCATGTTTTCTTCCCGATTTTCAAATTCTTCTGATCTCTTTATTGGCATTTGCTGTTCTTTGTTAAATTAATTCGTCTGCATGTTCTTTTGATGCTAAACGTAATTTTCTGTTTTTGTTTTAAATTTTACACAGACACGTACGTTTCTTTTAGCGCGATCATATTTTCCTTTCCATATATCATATAAGTTATTGTCATCTTGGGAACGAAATGACTCTTTTGACGACAATTCTTGTTGCAGAGTCTTTTCGTTACTCCAATTCTTGTTTTCTATTTAATTTTTGTGTAGCCTTGGTATAACTTTAAGTGGCCAGGATTTCATTGCCCTCTGTTAGCTTCTTAGCCAGGACGTGGCATAAAGTCAATAAACCAGTAAGAAGTGTAATTATTTTATTGTTCGATGACAATAGCTAATATATATATGAAAAAAAACAGACCAGAGATCACTTTTAGTTATGGAAATGACATGAAAATAAGTATCAGGTGTTGGCCAATGCCGTTGAACATTTTTATATTTAGTTTCAACTAAGAACTTGATGACGAGCATGAGTGTGTGAATCTTTAGTCTACTTCTCTTTGTCGTCAATATCTAAGGTGTTTTTATGGTATTACTAATCACCTGTATCAAAGGAATGCATAGTCAAAAACAACACACCTCAAGACGTTCTATCTAAGCACGGCTAGTACCATGCACAACATCCCTTAATTGAAACCACGACCATGTCTTTGGCCTATACTAGTAACAGTGAAAATTATGTCACTATGTCGTGTAATTCATGATCACATTCTTCAGAGTAGGAGAATGAAGTGAAGTGTCACTACTTATAAAGTAGAGAAAAGGTATGGTAGATTTCGTTCCACGGATACGTTAATATTGATATTGCACATTGTCTTTCTTGTAAGTCAATGTCGATATATATATTTCATGCTGTGTTTATCATATCATATCATATCACATCATATCACATCGCATCACATCACATCACATCACATCACATCACATCACGTCACGTCACGTCACGTCACGTCACGTCACATCACATCACATCATATCATATCATATCATATCATATCATATCATATCATTTTCATTATCATTGTACATTTTATTTGACATTGAAACAAAAATAAAAACATTAACATTGAACTATTAATTTTATTAACAAAGACATGATTGAAACAAATTTCCCGTTATGTTATTGGAAATGAAATCATCATCTAAAATTATTGAGCTTTATTTCATTTTTGAAGTACTCTTGTTTACATAAATCTAAAATACTATCATAATAAATCATAGTACTTTGCAATTGGAAGCTGTAACGAAAGCTAGCATTATTTATTACGTTTATGTATACTTTCGTCATGGGTTCCTTTAAAGCCGAAAACAAGTCCATGTATATGTAGCAGTTGTTTGGAATGTTGAATTGGCGGCACATCGATCCTGCATAAAATTCAGAGGTTATGTTCAGTTGCAGCTAGTGCAGCTGAGTCATACATTGAACGTTGGTGGCGTAAATTGTAAGGGAGTATTGTTGATAATCGTACTTTTAGCACTATTACTTTCTTCTCAAACATATTGTTCGACATACCAACTACTCGACAGCGTGTTTGATTTATTTTTCAAACAACTTTCATATTTCAGACTAGATACAAGTGTAAATCCTGCCTTCATCTTCTCCGACCAGTTCATCCAAATATCCACCAAATTGCCAAGTAACTACGTATACGGACTAGGTGAACACAGAGACAGTTTACTGCACAATATTGACTGGACGAGTTTTTCATTCTGGACATCATGGTTTTCCTCCAATGGTGACTCCCATGAGTCAATAATTTCTCTCTTTGGAGCTCTTCCTTATTTTTCTGTCTATCACGTTGTTCTTGCAATTTTGCTATGACACCCTTCTTATAATTTCTATCCACCATATGTCCCTCCTGGATGGTACAACCATAACACGAAAGTAAAGCGTTTTCTGTGTGTACAACAATCGTTTATAGCATCAATATCAAGCGTAAAAGTATACTGTTTCATTTGCTAATTGACCACATTACAAAGGCCTCATGTCATGCTTGTAAAGAAACCAATTGAAACAGTGTATTTCATCTACACCACATGTTTTACCTCGAGCTCCTGAAATTCCAGTCTCACAACATCAAGGAACACTACTAAACTGTCATGGAGGGACCCCATTAAACCATGACCAGGCTGTTCATCCACCCCTGCCAAATGTACCACCCCGGCTCTACCTCCTCAAATACCACCACCACCACCACCACCACCATCATCATCATCATCATCATCATCACACATCTAAACATAGCGTTCGACATAATTACTTGCAGAATGTATGAGGATTCGCGGAACGTTTTATAAATAGCTCGAAATTTCCTTGTTTTAAAATGTGAATTGACAACGGGCAATTTCAGAAACTCGCTATCGGACTCAACATAATTTTAATAAACCCCAAATCAAGAATTGTTTTCTGCAACTACAAAATTATTCAGATTTAGTTTATTCTTACATAATAAAGTTCAATGGTTTACAAGTGTAATTATGCCAGGGTAAATTACGCTGAAAAGTAAAGTTTTGATTTTGAGGTAAACATTATAGTTTTGAATCGTTATAAATTACAGTTTCTATTTGTTGTTTGGATAGAGAAGTTTCTTAGGGAAGTTGAACTGTGTTTTGTAGTAAGTGATGTTTTTTTACATTTCTTTGCTACATTGGTTTTAGTTCAATATAGTTGTGTGGCTTGTTTTACCAGTACTTCAGTTGTTTTATTTTTTTTATACCTGACTGTGTATGTGTTGCTATTGTACGTGTCACTCAGTAGGGCTGACTGGTCAGAATTGATAGGGATGTCATATCCAATTACTTCTAACGCTGTCTTGCTCGTAAAAAACATACGTGTACGTGTCCCCAGTAAAGTGTTCACACCATTTGTCAAACCGTTGTATTATCTAATTCATTTGTTTAAATTTTGTTTCAATCAATCAATCAATCAATCAATCAATCAATCAATCAATCAATCAATCAATCAATCAATCAATCAATCAATCAATCAATCAATCAATCAATCAATCAATCAATCAATCAATCAATCAATCAATCAATCAATCAATCAATCAATCAATCAATCAATCAGTTTATTTCAAAACAATAAGGCCACATGCCCACAGAGCAAACAATAACACAAACGTTTCAGTTCATAGAGGGAAATTCCTCTCTATTTTTCATTGCAAAATAAATAAATGAAGCTAAGTTATTAAATAAGTTACATTATCAGAATTCAAAAGTGAAATGAACTTATCATAGGAAAGGTTCAAACGAAACCACCTTGGTAACAATTCATTTCGAAGGTCCTTGTAAAGCGGAAAAATTGCTAAGAAATGATACTCGTCCTCAATACAGTACAGATCATGTATACCTGATGGACATGTGTAATACAGTATTTACAAAAACCTTGAGTCAACAGGAATGTTTTCATGTCGTCCCCTCTCAATTTGCAAAGGATGCGAAGAGCAGTGAAATCTTGACAGTGTTGTTCTAAATTTACACAACACAACTTAAATATCTCTCTGGTTCAAGCATTGATTTGAAAGTGTGGTATACCTGTAGGGACGAAGTCTAGGAGATGATTCGATATCTTCGTGCCAGATCTGACTAGCACAGTCTTTTAACCTTTGGGTGAATTCAGACAAAAACTGACTAGTGGAGCCTACACCCTGGTTCAACCATACATAGCCGAATCCAAGGTAACATTAAAAGCCCAGTTAATTGATTTTATACTTCTTTCTTCTTCTAATCTTTTCAACATTACTAGTAATGTAGCATTTGTAGGGGTATCTATTAGTGTCCATTTGTAGTATTTTCAACCAACAGACATGACACAGATGGGAAATCTACCACATTCTCCTATTGCTGCCAAACCATCTGTTTTCCCACCAACAATCAAAAGAAACTTGTAAAACTGATAATGAACTTGTTCAACCTGGTGGGGGGGGGGGGAATTTTGTTTGTACAAATGCAACAGGTTTGTAACAGGAAGGCATAACTCAAGATGAAGGTTTTTTAATGTTCAAACAGGTCACAGTCAGTTAATTGAATTGACGAAACCGAAAGCCAATTAGTCCTAGTATCCGATTTTGCCAATTTCAAAGAGTTAGATTGTTAAATTTGATAAGAATATTCTATTTCAACTTTACAACTTGACTGGGTGTTAGATGAATAACCAGATGTAAACTGAATGTCTTCCGTAAGGGCAAAGTTTTGAGATTGTCGTTCCTACAGACAATTGTTGGAATACAACAGAACATATGTAATAAGTTATTTTTTCTCATTAATTGCTATTTGCTCATTGCTGTTAGTGATCTCCTGGCCAACCACAACATGTACTGTGACATTTGTTGAGAATGTAAAAAAAAAAAAAAATAAGCGCATCGTCGTACCACATTAGACAACATTTCCTGACGAGAAACTATTTTTTCCTTTTTAGTGGCCTACAAAAATATGCCAATAATTTATTAAAACTAAAAGCTACATCAATAATATTTTCAGGACAAGTGCGCTTTGGTATCGCAAATGCATGTATCAAATTATATTGAATTTGAAGTGTGCATTCTTGAGATATAGCCTAATTACCGAAAACCATTAATTATGTCAATTTCTCGTTAATATTCTTGGGATGTTTACCGAAACCTAATCAGTTCTTGTCACTACCCTACAGAACACATGCAATAAATTTCGTTTGAATTGAGCCAGTCGTGTTTTAGAAAATGGTGATAAAGTCGCACCACTTTAGACATTTCCTGACGAGAAACTATTTTTTCCTTTTTAGTGGCCTGGCCTACAAAAATATGCCAATAACTTATTAAAACTAAAAGCTACATTAGTAATATTTTCAGGACAGGTGCGCTTTGGTATCGCAAATGTGTGTACCAAGTTATAATGAATTTGAAGTGTGCATTCTCGAGATATAGCCTAATTACCGAAAATCATTAATTACGTAAATTGCTCATTAATATTCACGGGATTTTTACCAAAACCTAATCAAGTCTTGCCATTATCCTACGGAATACGTCTTCAAAATTTCGTTTGAATTGAGCAAGCTGTTATGGAGAAAACGATGACACAGACAGACAGACAGACAGACAGACAGACAGACAGACAGACAGACAGACAGACAGACAGACAGACAGACAGACAGACACACCGACTTCCACCCATAAATATATCTCTTCCTTTAATACGGAAGAATAAACGATGTTTATATTAATTATTGAGAATCAACCTGATAATCACAGACTACCATTCATTATGTCCCCAAATAACCCTGCCAAACAAAGTTCATTAAACTCTATTGTGTGTTCGATCTATGTTTTAGTGCTAGTTTGTGCCTAGAGACGAAAGTCATGAGAAGCCATTTATTTACATTACGGTGTGCTTCACGAATGGAGTCCACGTGATATACCCATGAAAGCTGGCCATTCATATGTAAAAACTCCTACATTGTAAAACGTCGATATCAATAAAAGCCGAGGCCGATGTATTACTTATTACGTTTCATGTAACGTATTTTGCATTTCTGCTCAAGGCTTATACATTCAAATAAAATATCATGAATCGTCCAGCGACATCACCGTCTACGAAAACAAAATCGGGAAGCGAAGTATAAGTTACATTTGGCTTTTAAACTACTATGTTGTCATATTTCTTGGTATGATTAGTGTCGACCTTTCGGTGTTGAGGGACATGTCAGTCAATCTAGACCCATGCACCGTCTGCAAGCAGGTCTAGCCACTTGTTTGCTAACTTTATAAATATGACACACTCACTGATTGATATATGCCCGTTGAAATGAAAGCGACGCCTCTTACTATGAATTACGACCCCATATTTATGATCATGCGGCCCATGTCCTCTATATTTGCAAATTTACTTCTCTGAGATTTTGGTTGGTAACGATAACTGACACTTGTTGTCTTGACTTCAGATTGACATTTCACCTCTTGGACCTTATGAGCGTTACATGCAAATGTCCAGGACAGAGGAGGCCGGAAAGGTCTCACGTGACACCCATGTGACCGTTTCGCGATAGGACCTCATGCTTTTATCCATTTTATTACCATTTGCGTCATAAGTCTTTCGTTCAGACGATCACTATTTTTTAAATGACCATTACGAGTGTAATGCAAAATGGTTATCGTGTTTTTAGTTTTTATAGTGTGTCTAAAACGAACACAAACTTTGGTACTCGACAAGTCAATGTTATCGATATCTACATTTCTGTGTTTTTCACCTCGGTCGTTTTAACACAAAATTATGTTTCTATGTATGCTTTTGTCACTTTTCTATTAATTGTCGTCATGAATTTCATGGTTCTGCAGCGATCTCCCGAATACCCCGCTTTATAATGTCACTACTTTTTGTTGATTTTGGATGTTTTCAAGAGGGCGACCCATTACATGTATGATGTGCGTGCATATAACAAGCGAAGTGGCTTGACCGTTGACGGCTGTCCTCAGTACATTTGCTGGCCGGACGTGCTTATTGACACTGACTTTCGTGTCGTGCAGTGATCGTTACCCGTAACACTAATTGTCAGCGTTTCCTCTTGTATCCTTAAAATGTTGTCCTTTTCAGTCTTATCAAGTCGTGTTTTTGTATAGTGATGGGTACAAAAAACGTACCTAGGTATACCCCCACGAGTATCTGTTTATTTGCTGGTTTATTTAATTATTTTATTTGTCCCTATACTTGTCGTTCGTTTGCTTGTTCATTTGTCATTTATTTGATAGTTTATTTATTTATTTATTTATTTATTTATTTATTTATTTATTTATTTATTTATTTATTTATTTATTTATTTATTTATTTATTTATTTGTTTGTTTCGTTTTGTTTTGTTTGTCACACGGTTCCTGGGTGCCCTGTGGTCAAAGGAGGTCACCTTCGACTCCTGGGCGGATCACCCACTTTCTACCGAAAATCTTGAGTAGACCTTGTCTATTTCTAACTATAGTCATTTAAAAGCACACAAGAATCCATCTATTTTGCAAAATTTGTAAATTTTGGGCGAAACAACAAATGGGCGAAAAACTGGGTCCGGCGAAATTTACGACCTCAGCGGGGTCAAGTATTCTTCAAGAAATCGCCGAAAAATCGCAGTATTCCTATCCAGAAATAATTCCAAAACCGATTCTTCTTGCACGGAGGGAGAAATATCAGTCGAGATTTTCGCTTTTCTAGTATCCAATATGATGAATTAGTGTGAAAGTTACGGCGAGTTGATGCTCCCAAACTACGGCTGGTGAGCATTGAGCCAACCACCATTGTGAATGTACCTACACGATCGATCGAAGTTGTACACAATGGAGCTTTCACAGTTATTTTTACCCATCATGCTCTGTACCCCTTCCCTCCTCTGGTCCAGGACTCGCCGGTGCATAACACGGGCAAATATAATATATATAATTACAACCTGTGCGTACACAGCTTTGATGTAAGTACACACTTTTGATCGATTCTATTTCCTAGTATCACACGATGAACAACTCTTGTATAGCAGAACTTAGTAATATATATTCATGCTTAGGTAAGTTTCATCGAACGAGTGGGTCACTTTCTAGCCTAAGTTTTATTGGTACAGCTGTAGCGTAACACGTGATCTGAATGACGACCGGGCTTAGAACTGGCCGGTGAAGACTAACCAGTGAATCCATAGTAGACTAGAATATTCTGATATTTCAAACTTTTCAAATCACACAAAGTCTACTTTTGACCTGTGATATTAAGCCAGGCGAAACGAGTCGTATCAAAAGAACACTTTCTACACTGGCTATGACCTTGAATATTAAATAACACCACAATTTACATGACTGTGAACTGGAACACCTCGCATTTAAAACGACAACACCACTGTCCACAGATCAAGAGCCACAGAAAGCGCTCAGGAGGTCAACATTTATTGTACGGTGCTCGCCTTCTAATCTTTCAAACTCTCTATGTGAACTTACTAGACGTTCTTACAAGAGGTCATCATAAACAAACATCAACCGTAATTGTACATGCCCCCTAGCCTAGGCTATATGACATGCAACTCCACACTGACCTGTTCGCTATACTGTATAAAGCGATTTGCACAATGTCACGCACAAACAGAAGCATCATTTCTGTAAAGATATAAATGGAGACAGACGAGTCACCTGTAACTTCTTCAGAAATAACTTCTACTGTTTGTGAAATATTGGGCATATGTAAATAGAGACACCTGTCATTGTCATTCTTTTGTATTTGTGTGTAAACGTACGTAATAATTACATTAACTGTTTTGGTATGTATGTTAACGTTACGTCATGCAATATTGGGTATGTCAAGAGAAATGTCCAAAGCACCGTAGTCCAATACATGTATACGGTGTAATACGCCTTTTCTCCCGAGAGCTCAAGGCGCTCACAATTATTACCCCTGGCACGGATCAATGGCGTTACAACGACTCATTATACTTCCTCATCTCCCGGTGTGAGCATACAATCCATTCCGGCCTTTATAAGCGCATATTATTAAAGCATTCACATTGCAACTTCTATCCTACCAGGTCCCTAATTATACAGCTGGGTTTGACCGAGGCCCAAAATCATCGTTCAAATATTGCACACAGACCAAACCATTCAATATGTAATTTACTACGAAGTGAAACAATATTTGCAAATGGAATCCAGTTAACCCGGAATAAATGTCTTATTGCTTGAATAGAAACCTAATACCAACAGTGCTACAGTTTATCGTATGACCCTGTTAACACTGCTTTATTTAGCACTGCCGTTGCCAGTGGCGCCACAAAAATGCAAGGTTAAGTACTTGAATATTACTTTCTGTTGTATGTCGTGATCTATGTTCCTTGTGGGTCAGTTTTAATTAACCTTTGAGCATTTGTAATTTTAATTAAATTGTAATTTATTCCTGGAAACGTGTGCTTAAAAAATATTGTGTTTTGTGTTTTTCTTCAGGACTGTATCGTCTCAGTTGTGGGTACCCATCGATGATTTGAAAGTCACAGAACTTTAAGTTCGGAAAAATTCTGAACATGGCGAAACAACACGATATTCCTCTTTCTAACGTCAATGAAAACCATGAAGTAAAATTCAAAGACACATCAGAGGAAAATAACGTGGGTTCATCAATGAACGAAAGAAAAGCTCTCCTATGTTTTGATGATGTCCGTTGTTTTGTCGTTGTTCTAGCCAGTACAATATGGTTGCATGCTACGATGGCCATATATGGTACCACTATTCTCACTACATTAGAAAAACGATACAACCTAAGCAGTTCTCAACTCGGTTTTCTCGTTAGCATTGGCCAAATTGGGACCTTGACTAGTATTATACCAGTCGCTTATATAGGTGGTCGGCCATCGAGTCATCGCCCTCGCTGGATGGGCATTGGAGTACTCGTCCTCGCCGTTGGCATTTTTACAGCATCTTTACCACATTTTGTTGTGGGACCATATGGATATGAAGATATTAACCTAGAAGAAAACACAACCACAGGTATTCATACTTGTTTTACAAACCAATCCATAGTGGTCGACAGTGAGTGTGAAGAAACCGGAAAAGACATTTCCAGAGATAGTAAGGTGGCGTATGCATTGGTTGCAATGGGGCTTATGATAACTGGAGCTGGATACAGTCCATTCATGACCTTGGGAACTACATTTGTGGACGACCATGCCACACATGAAAAATCGGCACTTTATCTTGGTAAGAGGATTGTGCAAAATGTTGAGGAAACGATTGTATTGTATTGTATTGTATTGTATTGTATTGTATTGTATTGTATTGTATTGTATTGTATTGTATTGTATTGTATTGTATTGTATTGTATCGTATTGTATTGTATTGTATCTTGTGGTGTGGTGTCGTATTGTATTGTACTGTACTGTACTGTATTGTACTGTACTGTACTGTATTGTATTGTATTGTATTGTATTGTATTGTATTGTATTGTATTGTATTGTATTGTATTGTATTAATTTCCTTCTCGTTTGGAATAATATTTGCTAAAACTAGTTATCTCTATGTTTTTCTGTGTAGGGAGTCCCCTGTAATTACAAAGGCATGAAGGGGCAAGCTTGGAAATCAAACTAAGCATGGTCTGTTACGTAAAATGTGACACCCCACCCTCACCCCCATTCCGTTTTTTAAAATGAGACTCTCTCTCAATTTCCTTTCTCTAAAACATGACCCCCCCCCCCTGTTCAAATATTTAAAAAGGTTATGATTGACGTAAGTATTAATTAATTAATCAATCAATCAATCAATCAATCAATCAATCAATCAATCAATCAATCAATCAATCAATTAATTGCATTGCCTTCACACAAATTCACTGGTGGTAGTAGTAGTGGTGGTGGTGGTGGTGGTGGTGGTGGTGGTGGTGGTGGAAAACTCTGTAAATTCACCAATGTGGCAGCAGCAATGGGATCGAATCAGCCAATTGGTTGTTTTTATTGCAAAGATGACAACAGGGTTGGTAAGGCAAGTGGATAAATATAGTGAATACATGTCACCGTACCTAGCAACAATACCCTACCTGTAGTAACAGCCAAATCATGGTGTATATGGCAAAAGATAACAACAGGGGTAGTTAAGCAAATGGATAAATATTTTTTGAAATTACGTATACTCACCCAGCAACTAAGAAACTGTACATAGCAACACTAAAATGACCGTGCATATTGCATGGGGAATACCAAGAAGGGATTTCATGTGTAATACAAAAAGATCAACATAAACTTTACAGTTAAGCTACAACGCCATTGGCGCTATTTGTTTGTAGATAAATGGAAATTCATTAAATTTCATAAATTTGTTTCATTTCATAACAGGACTCGTCAACATGATGTGGGGAATAGGCCCTATTATGGCAACATTCATCGCTGCAGGTAGCTTGCTCTTATATGTAGATTTTAATAGAATGAATGACTCGACTATCAACATAACTTCCGACGACGATGAATGGGTTGGAGCGTGGTGGTTAGGCCTTTTAGGCGGCTCCATACTTGGGTTTCTACTAGCAATTCCATACGCCTTTATTCCTAAAGAACTAAAGAATAAAACTTCAGAAGGTCAGTCAGACTCGACAACGAAACGCCAAAATACAGACGACAGCGGTAGTAGTCAAGATTTATCCCAACTTGGACTTCGAGGTATGTTCATACTTAGTTATTTTGAAATGCCAATGTCAAAAGTTTTCCTAACATTTCATGTATTAAGCTTGACATGGATATGTTATTATCCAATATTTTCTTCATTCAGACGGAAAATACTCATGGACTTGTAATTATTTTGACCCTACTCGTCTTCTACTCTAGAAGACCCCTATGTCAATCGTATTTTACTTAGATTAGCCAAGAAAAATCGGAGAAAAATATTATTATTCCATTCGTATGTCATTTCCATTTCGTCTCTTTTAAAATCTACTTTCCAGTGATTTTCATATTAACTAAACCATTGGGGATGGACAGTTATTGTGACTATTAATGTTTTCTGTTGATATCAATTTCATTTGAAAAACTTTTGGAAAACAAACGCTGCCGAAAAAGGTATTTTCTTATATTGATTTCTTAACATCTGTGACGATCCCTGTTACGTCTGCCCTTGTTCATTACTGGTAGAGGTGTGTAGATTAAGATTTGTTCATGACTTGACGATTCCATCAGTAATATGCAAATTAGGGTTAAAAACTTATATCTCGAGAGGTACTTGGTTAATGAAACTGAAACTTGGTGAGATGTTTCTAGAAGTGTTATTCTGCAGACTTGTTTCATCACATTTAGACACAATTGGCCCTAGCAACCATGACCACACCCTTAGCAACAACCAAATGACAGTATATTTTGCTAAAATAACAACATCATCTGGTAGGCAAGTGAACAAACATTCAAAAAGTATGAGAATATGCCTAGGAACAAGACCACTCCCATAACAACAGTCAAATGATCTCATGTATTGCAATGATAAAAACAGGGATTAAAAAACAAGTGAATAAACACTCAAACAGTATGTAAATATGCCTAACAACAAGACCCCGCCCATAGCAACAGTCAAATGATTACGTATATAGCGAAGATAACAGGGATTAATAAACAAATGAATATACATTCAAAAAATGTATGCTACTATACCTAGCAACAAGACCACGTCCATAGCAACAGCCATGTGATGATGTATATCACAAAGAGAACATCAATGATTCATTGACAAGTGAATGATCATGTGAACATTCAAAATGTGTATGCAAAATTGCAAATATGTCGAGCAAATGACCACGCCCATAGCAACAGCCAATTGATCGCGTATTGCAAAGATAACAACAGGGCTGGATAGGCAACTGGATAATCATTTAGCAAATGAACACCTATACTGAGCATCAATCGGCATGTGGACAAATATTTTTTTAGTCCCCGCGGAGGAAGTCCGGAATGGGGACTTATGGATTGGGTTCCGTCTGTCCGTCCGTCCGTCCGTCCGTCCGTCCGTCCGTCCGTCCGCAGCTGTTTCTTGGAGATGCCTGGACCGATTTTTTTCAAACTTGGTACAGGGGCAACATACTATGGCATACATATACACGTTAATTTGTTTTATGATACGATCCAATATGGCCGCCTAGCAACCATTTTGTTTGCAAATTTTCCCTGTCTAGAGCCATAACTCAGACATGCTTTAACAGATCTCATTCAAAGTTGGTATTAGGACAGTGTTCTATGACATACATGTGCATATTCATTGTTGTCATGATACGATCCAATATGGCCGCCTAGCAGCCATTTTGTTTGTGAATTTTCATGTCCAAAGCCATAACTCAGACATGCTTGAACAGATCTCATTCAAAGTTGGCATTAGGACAGTGTTCTATGACATACATGTGCATATCCATTTTCATTGTGTTACGATCCAATATGGCTGCCTGGTAGCCATTTTGTTTGAGAATTTTCGTGTCCAAAGCCATAACTCAGACATGCTTGAACAGATCTCATTCAAAGTTGGTATTAGGACAGTGTTCTATGACATACATGTGTATATCCATTTTCGTCGTGATACGATCCAATATGGCTGCCTGGCAGCCATTTTGTTTGTGAATTTTCCATGTCCAAAGCCATAACTCAGACTCCATTTTCATCGTGATATGATCCCCCATACCCAACCAATCCTTTATTGTTGGAGGCATATTCCATGTCCAACAAGCACACACAACATATCTAAGTCTGTTTGTTTTAGGTTCACAAATGTTGTTGCGTGATCAGAGTAGTGATAATTCCTTAAAACCCAATTATAGCGGGGCTATGTCATTCTCAATGACTTGTTTAAATAAAAAAATAAAAACTGACAGTTGTGCTACAACGCTATTGGCGCTATTTTGTATCAATGTTCTTTCACAGGTTTTCTTAGATCATCTTGGAGGCTGGTAACCAATTATACTTTCATGATAGTTTTGATTGCGTATGCCCTGGATTTAGGCAGCACTTTTGGTGTAGTTTCATTCATACCTAAATACTTGGAACTGCAGTTTGGTTTTCAGCCTTCCACAGCAAACATTCTATTAGGTGAGTCGTGTGAATTATGAATTCGTAATCTTATATCCAAGTAAAAGTTGATAAGTCGTAGATTTTAGTATTTCTCAATTCAAGAGTTCAGTCTATGATTGCATGCAATGATGGACGTTACAATATTTCAAAGTTCGTGCAATAATCACATGTCCGGATTTGTTTTATATTGACAAACAGGATCCGTCGCGTTCGCCAAGTAATACGCGCCCTAAGATATCACCACTTTGAATCTGGTTCAGGACTCCTAAGTTCACTAATTGAAAATAATCAAGTGACACTTCTATATTGTAACCATCCTGTACAGGAGCGCTGGGTCTAGTTCCCTATGCTATTGGCATGATTCTTGGAGGATACCTCATTAAGAAGTTAAAGCTGGGAGTATTTGGTATGCAGAAAATGGTAATGATGGTGTTTGGTGCTGGAATGATATTAATTCTCTTGTTATATCCACTTGCTTGTGATAGCTATCATGTCGTTGGTATCGGGTAAGTATACAAATTAAATAAATAGATAAATAATATTATAGCCTGTGGAATGTACCTTATGTAATGTGTGTATATTATGACTGTACTGTTAAAGCTCGTGCCCATAAATGATAAACCTACCTTGGAAATACAAGTCTTGAACTTCTGTTGTTACTTTGCTTACGACAACTCTAACCTATTCTCAGTACTGTTAAAATCACGAAAACAAAACCAGAGAACGCAGTACACATTTTTATATAGAAGTCAAGACGATCAAAATAAAATTAAACCATTTGAGAATTCAATATAGCAGCAAAGTAATCTATGGGAAAATAAAGATTTGGATTTCCTTGAAAACGAGATAGTGAATCACTAAACCTGTTTTGTTATTTGAAACAGGAGAGAATACAAGCTTTCTCATGTAGAAATTTGGTTTATTTTTAAGCTGTTTTGATTTCTAAGTATTAAAATCGGTCTAATAATGAACAGGTCTTCTTCCCAATACAAGCAGACTAACAGGCCAAAGTTTGATTTTTTGGGGAAAATAAATGTTTGGAAGCATTACAATGTAATATTATTCTATATTGGCAAACAAAAATATCAATTATTATATATGGTTTCATTCCTTCAGTGAAAACAGGATTGACAAGACACAACCATGTAACGTAGACTGTCAATGCTCCATTGATTTATACAGTCCAGTCTGTGGAAATGATGGCAACACGTACACCTCAGCATGCCATGCAGGATGCACAGTATATGGCGGAAATAACGTAAGAATACACATTGAACATATTCATAGGTCCCATATTTCATGTTCATTCGCGAACGTTTCCGCCGCTATGTAAATTCACAATGTGCCATCACCCCAGGAACAAGTCGTTACCATAGCTAACCATGGAAGTGCGTTGTTCCATCATATACAGTGGAGGGAGGGGTGTGGTTTCCTTCACCATTTTGTATGGCCTTACTTTGGCAACTTACGGAATTCGTCGAATGTTTTAAGTGTTTCATTGATATTTGATGGTACCGATTAATTCAAATCAAAGTAACGATGCATCCATAAATTGATATTAGTAAGTTGTCAAACTGTATTCAAATATATGTGATTCGTTTTGTGACATGAAATAACACTTTATTCTCTACAAATAATAACGTAATAGTCATAAGAAACTTGCAAAGTTTCATGTTTCTAATTTGACTAAATAGTTCTTTGCTACTTAATGAAATAATAATGATTAATATTGTCAATATTTCGGTTTTCACTCTGTTGACAGACCTACACAGACTGTGGGTGTATACATCTCTCGGAGTCTAATTACAATGTCACTACAGCAGTGGACGGCAATTGCAACGAAGTTGAGCTGTGTCCACGTTTTTATCCATTTGCCATTCTCCTTTTTGTTATATCATGTCTGCATTCCCTAAGAGAGATTCCATGTATGATGCTGGCTATGAGGTGAGGAGAAAGCGGAGAATCAGTTCTATGGATGATAAATGGGCATTTACTGTTGCTTTGGATTCATAAAACACCTATAAGCTTATATTTTGTCTATTTAAAAAGTCAAACAATATCAATAACCATGTTTGTGGTTCAATAATTGCAAAAAATGAAAACAAATTTAAGTGTGTAAAACAAATTGTTTCTATATATAAGAAAGTGAACTGAGTATTTTTTATAAATATACCCAATCACCACGTCACATGAGTAATCAGTACATGACGTCCAGTCACGATGCACATGTCTGTGGCCTCCCCATGTATGGAAACATTACCATGCTTAAAGGTAGTTTGATTAATTGTTAGCACAGCATGAACTGATATGGTTCAGTAGTGCTATAGGCATGGCAAAGTGTGTGTGTGTGTGTGTGTGTGTGTGTGTGTGTGTGTGTAAACAACTAAAGTAAAAAAATGCTGGACCGATTGCCATGATATTTGGTGCGTGTATTACCTTGGTTGTCTAGTTGGAATATTGTTCAAATCAAAGTGATTTTACCACTGGTGTGTGATTTTTGGTCAAAAACTACAACTCAAAAACTACTGGACAGATCGGTCTGAAATTTGATGGGAACATTTTTAGTGGTGTTTAGATTAAGACTTGTTCATGATATGATGATTGTGATATGCAAATTAGGGCTAAAAATGTGTCCTTTTGGTCATAAATATATAAATTCCAACTTATTGCAGATTGGGTTCAAATTTGTTGTGACATTCGTATTGGTGTTTAGATTAAGAATTGGCCATAAAATGATGATCCCATCAGTGATATGCACATTAGGTCTAAATATGTGTCTTTATGGTCAAAAATATATAATTCCAAAACTACTGAGCAGATTGGGCAAGAACCTAATGGGGATGTATAGATGAAGCTGTATTCACAACGTGATGATCCCATCAGCAGTGTGCAAATCTCAATTTTGGCCAAAAACTTTATGTATCTTGAAACTGCATGGTGAATGGGGTTGAAACTTGGTGGGTATGTTTCTGGAATTGTTATTCTGCAGTTATTGTTCAAAAGATTTTGACACAATTGGTCCTAGCAACCATGACCATGCCCTTAGCAACAATGAATTGATTATGCATATTACATAGATAACAACAGGGGGTGGGTGGGTAAGTGCAAAAAATGTATGCAAATATGACTAGCAACAGGACCCCGCCCATAGCTACAGCTAAAGGGTTTATATTGCAAAGCTAAAAACTGAAAAGGGTAGGCAAATTAATAAAGATTCCAAAAATGTATGCATATATGTCTAGCAACAAGACCATGCCTATAGCAACAGCCAACTACAGTTGTGCTACAGCCCCATTGGCAGTATTTTGTTTACTTGTAATTAAAAGTGATTACAAATCAAAATGTTCCTCTTTCGTCACAAATGTTATTGCAATCGATATCCTTACTCATATCTTTAAATATCTTCTATAGACAACGGCAATCTTACATATATTGCACTGCATGGTAGATTTAGTCATTTCCTAGACATTGTCCTTCACAACATCAGGAAGCCACGTATTCAATCTCCCTGGTAATTTCTGACTACTTGTTAACAATGTCATTGTATTCATTCTTCTAGGTCAGTTCCAGTGAAGGACAAGTCATTCGCGCTAGGATTTCGATTCTTAATCGTGCGACTTGTAGGTAGGTGGCATATTCGAACACGTTTATTTTACGACAGGCAAGTTTTTTGTAGACAAATGACAAACATTCAAAAAATGTATGTAAACATGTTTAGCAAAAAGACCACGCCCATAGCAAGTCAAATGATCACGTGTATTGCAAAGATAACAGCGATTACTAAATAAGTGAATACACATTCCAAAATAATTTATGCAAATATGCCTAGCAACAAGACCACGCACATAGCAACAGCCAAATAGTAGTGCATATCGCAAAGATAACAGATTCATAGACAAGTGAACAAGCTTTCAACAAATGTTTGCAAACATGCTTACCAACAAGACCACGCCCATACCAACAGCCAAATGATCAGGTGTATCGCAGAGATAACGGGGATTAATAAACAGGTGTATAAACATTGAAAAAATATGTATGCAATTATGCCTAGCAACAAGACAACGCCCATAGCAACATCCATATGATGGTGTATATTTCAAAGATAACAACAGGGTTGGATAGGCAACTGGATAAATATTCAACAACTGAACACCTACACCTAGCATGGATCAGCATGTGGATAAACAATTTTAAACTTGTACAGCTGTGCTACAACGCTAAGTCCGTTTGTTATCTTGATTATTCCTTGATTGAGTACTAAAATATTAACCCATACACACAGCATAATTTTGATAAGCGGAGAGCTTTCGAGTGCAAACTGTTAGTCTTGTTCCATGATAGATGGCGCTGTTTATGAATTCGTATTATCTGATTGTTCATACTATTCGTATAGAACTGGACCAACCATTCAACCCAAAAACATTGATGTTAAATAATGCGATTCAGAACATCGTGACTCATATTTCGAGCACAACAGAATCAATGAAGTAGACTCATGTTGTCGTGACGTACATATGACAAGGGTATAAATCCCCTATATTCTGTTCGACTGAGTACAATTTGGTTTGTGCATGGTGTAATATTTTTTGTTACTGTAGTGTATCTAGGTGTAGTAAAGTTGGTGGTTCCCTACCATTATACTGAAAGAAAACGATAACTGTAACATTGACAGAATTTTATATCTTATTCCCTAATATCTGTCTTTTGTACAACCTTGACACTACATGTCGCAAGTTCAAGTAGGGACACAACCCTTAGCTCATGAGTTTTTTCCGGACGAAATGAGGACAAATCTTGGGGAATAGTCTAAGTATACCAGTACAGCCAGTATTTATGAAAAATTGGGAGTAATGGCGATATATTGTGAACGTTTAATATTTGACTCGTATTTCGAGCACAACAGAACCAATGACGTAAACGTGCATTGTCGTCATATAGAACCACCAGGGTATAAATTCCTTCTATTTTTGTTCAATTTGGTAAGCGCACGGTATGATTTCCAATAACACGTCTTCTATTCCAGGTCCCATTCCATTGCCGATATTGTACGGTAAAGTGATTGATATGGCATGTCGTTTGTGGAGGACTCTGTGTGAAGGCACTATTCTAGGAGAATGTTTGGCCTATGACCACCGAGCTTTTAGACTCAATTTTGTTCTTGTTGTCTTTTGTGTTAAGCTTTCGTCATTTCTATTCATGTTGCTCGCATATTTTCTATGGAAACGTAAAGAAAGGACTAGACCTTCGAATTACAAAAATTACAACATCAATGAGAAGGAAACGGTTGAAGTCAGTGATGAAGAAGAAGTAAACGATACCGGAAAAAGTGCCATGATGATTGAAGCTCAGTCAGCGATGTAAAACCAGTTTGTTTTCTGATATGATGAAATTTCACATTTTAACAAGTTTAGAAAATTTATATTCCACGAAACTTAAATGTAGGCATCAAACATAGTATGTTAATATACTTATTGTATTCTTATCAGACTGACGTCACGTCACGTCACGTCACGTCACTTCTATACAGTCAAGACATTATACATTCTATATCCCCTTCTATATTGTAGTATTAAATATATGTCTATGAAAAGACTAAATTCATTTATTTCGTGCCGATGTAAAACATATGCTGCAACTACATAATATTAGATACACGTTGACAGGTAGTCGTCGTTGTTGGCGCACTTCAGTCATTACTAATGGTTGTGCCAACGACTAATCTCAGCTAAACACTTCCATTGACAGGAACTTTCGTTGATTTTAACAATTTTTTAAAATAAGTTTTAAGATGTACAAAGTGAAATGGAAAACTAGATTTCTGTCAGTCTGACCTTTACTATTCATGAAAACTTGATAAGTTGATGACTAGTTGAATTAACATAATTATGGTTGCAAATTATCACTATGACACTGGCAAAGTTAGACAATACAGATATGAAGACACATGTCATCTAATGAAGCATTGTTGGACATGTCAAAGATCAAACACACCATTAAAGAAATGTAGATTTAATCTAAAATGAAACTTACAAGTGAAAAATTTATTTTGAAAGTGGGAAATTTTTATACCATTGGAGTGAGATGTATATTTAGTAAAATCTCAACTTCTACATTCCCGCCATGACCAACTGATGCAGCGCCACTCATTCATGTCCATTGGATAGTGATGTCTTTCGTTAGTCGAAGGGAAATATTATTCAAACGTAACACCTAGAAAGTGAAGCAAAGATTTAACATGTTGTTACTGCTTGTATGACGTCAGGATATGAACCCAAAGCTGCTAATCGTGAACTTATAAACTATTCTGTAAATGGGTCGTTTATAGTCTGCAAGTCCTAGATACGACGTGGCGTGTCGTCTTATCAACCAACACTCAACGAAGACATGACCGGCGAGGGCGGAATTACACGACGTATCTTACATGAGACTCAAACTACATCATAATAATTTAGAATAATTAAACTCGACAGGCTTTCTCAAATGTATACGACTGTCTGAAAGCAGCTAATATATAATTGTGCCAAATGTAAAGTAAGATTATTTGAATGGAAATTCATAGTTACCCTATTTTGTAAGTCAAATGTGAATTCGATCTCCTTGCCATTTGCCTTGACTATCTGTGGATTATTCATTACTCCACATACCATAACAGAACCAAGTATCATTGTCTCTACCGTATATCCATTGTTGATGACTGTAGAGTTGACGACATTCCGTGCTGCGCTAAATTCTATTGCTTCGTATTTCTTCTTATCAAACGAGTCTGTAAGATATCGGCACAACAAAGTCAATAATTTTTTCCCAAATAATGTATAGAAAGGTTACTAATTAGTAGCCTGGATGTTGATTGATGTAATTAAAGTATGGCAACTTTTAAAACAAGCAGAAGGTGCTAGTGGTAGTAAGTGTAACGAGTGAATGTATTTTCTTCACAGCGTTACAATTTGTAAAAATGGCTGTAATTGATATTTTTAGATAGAGATGTGCGATTTTTATTCATATATTTCAATAAAAATATTTTGTAAGATAAGGGGTTATTTGGTATTGATCATACATGTTTTGAGCCACACTGTATCTAAAACAAACACGTTCACACATACAGGCACACAGACATCTATATCTCACCTAACTAGTGCAGATCTATATCTCACCTAAT